>NC_061510.1:211613671-211913671 GCF_022539505.1 Lolium rigidum
CAAGTTTTCAGACGCACTCTTTTCCTTTTAGGACACCGAGTGGGGCTGAAAGGTTTTTAATAAGACGGGCTTGCGATGCTGTAATATAATAAAAATAGTGATGGCATATATCTTTTTCGCAAAACAAGACTCGGGGGCTCGTAACCGACAAATTCACAAAAAAATACTCGACTTCAATACATATCTCAATTTATACGCCTTGGTTCCATAAAATTAACCTCACGAACAATAAAGATAGACATGCCAGCCAAAATACTTGGGGGCTTCAAGGAAAAAACACAAATTTTGTCTTGACTTCACATAAGTCTCGCAATAATAGTTACAATATATATGACTTACAAATATATTCGGCTCAGATCAAATACATCGAGAAAAGAGAAAAATAGTTTCTATATAAATCTATCTATGGTTATGTTCTCCCTGGCAGCGCGAACAATCTGCGTCGAGTCATCATACCGAAGATCTGTGAAGAAAGCAGCATCGACCGAAGAAACTCATCGATCATTTTTTCGGCTACAGGCGATACAACTTCATTGTGTTTGTCAATGTTCACCCTCCTCTTCGACGTCTTGCGGTCAAAAATGTTGAAGAGATTGTTGAAGTCCAATTTGGAATGACAGACCCTCAACCAAATTAGAGCAAACTTTGCACCGGCCACCATCCGAGCCTTTACAAAGTCGTGGATACTCTCCACATCTTTGAATTTATTCATCAGCTCAGTAAGATTTGCAGGCTGAGGGTTTCGAGGAAATAGAGCGTTATACACCATGGCCAAAGTACTGCCGAAGAAATCACGGAATTCCCGGACTTGAGCAGCTCGATCATGGAACCGAACGATTCGGCGAGTGCGAGACCTTCGTCCGCCCAGAAGTCAATGTCGTCTGTTTGGCAAGTCGAAGAAGGACTTCGACTCGCGCATTAACGCGCTGTTCTTTGGTGACAACATCCAGAAATGAAGCTATATGCAACAAGGGAAACAACAAAATGTGAGAAGGGATACAAATAATGTCAAGGAAAAGGAAGGATAAAGCGTAACATACCCGCCATATCTTGACTTGCATCAATCATCAGGTCAAGCATATAATCCTCACACTTATAGCCCGTAAGGCATCGGCAACAGCAGATTCTTTCAATTCCAGAGCCTCTTGTGCTTGCCGAAGATCAGCTTGTTCATGATCCGAGGATTTACGAGACTGGTCCATGACTATCACAGCCTGTTTCCTATAGCTTGGAGTTGCTGTCGAAGATCGGCTAGTTCTTGATGAATTGAGTCAGCGCACGAAGAATCGTCCAAGAAAACACCGACATGAGCTCTCGCAAAATGAGAAGTAGCGGGTGAAGCATTGGAAGGTTCCGTAGCTTCGGTATAGTTATCAAAAATCAACTGGAAGAAAGAAATATCGACATCAATCATTCAGCAAGGAACACGTTTTCATTAACATTTAATACATTTACATAAAAGAGGGTCCTTACAAAAGGGGACTCCTAGCGAGCCGACATGCATTGTCGCGAGTAACAAAAGAAAGCGACAACTACAAAAGGAAATAAAAAAATAGACACGGGTTGGTCTACTTGACCTCCGTCCTGGCAGTGCTAGCGGACGCAGCAGACTTCAGATCAAGATAGGCGATGATTTTCTTCGACTGGGGCTTGGCGTCCCTCACCAGAGCCTTCCATTTTTCCTTGTTCAGTCCTTGGGGAGTGCCAGCCTTCACCCGAGTCCAACTTCGCCGGCGCGGCGCTCCAAGGTGATGATCCCCTCGACTCCAATCTTCAGGCTGCACTGACGATGGGCCAAAGCAGGATCTTCCTTCGCCAGGAAGCGTTGGACGAGTTCAGAGAAAATCTCCGGCTGCGTCTCCTTGGGGAAGAAATGGGGGAAGATGCGCTTAAACGCGGCCCGGGCATTGGAAATGTTGGTGTGCGCCAAGTCACCGTTTAGTTCAAGAATGGAGAGAGCATCGAGAATACGATCCTCGGTCTCTTCGTGTAAAGTATATTCTTCACCCATCCGCTCTGCTGGAGGAAACAACGAGTTCGTCAACATTGGAGATAACCACACAAATAAAGGCAGAAGCAAAAGGCAAGTGCCGTAACAACTTACTAGTGAATCTTCGGCTCTGCGTGTCAAAGCGCGCCACTATGGCATCTTCACGCTCGATTTGATGGGCCTCTTTCTCGCTCAAAGCATCCTCAGCAGTCTTGAGTCTCTGGTGGAGACCCTCGACAACAGCATCATCTTTTTCGGCTTTCTTGCGAGCCGTTTCGCTGGATTTAAGCTTGGCCTCCAGCGCATCAGCACGTTCTGAAGAGGAGATTAGAAGGCAAAGAATCCTCGTTAGAAGGTAAACAATGACTTGGCAGAAATAGAAAATATTTAAGGAACCATGCGGTTTTACCTTTCAAAGTGGCGGCTTCATCACGGAACCCAATAAATTGGGAGCCCACGCTGATGAGATCCTTCATCAAGGGATGTCAAGAAACAACAAGCTAGAAATAACATCGTCAGAGGAAGGAAACTCGACAAAGGTGAAAAACATCGGCAGAAATAGGAAAAATAGACAAACAAAGCAAAATGGCAAACCGGGGGAAAAGGGAACTTAATTACATCGTCCAGCAAAGGAGACGAAGTACTCCCCGTGACAATCTCTTGAGTAATACCAACCCCAGTTTTTGCTTTCTTCGGCAGAGGCGCTCGGGGACTGGGCACGGGAATTGATGCTTCCGTGTTTTGTTGTGGGGGAGGCGAAGTTTCCGCAGCAGTGCGGTGCTCCTCAGAAAGAACCATGGTATTAGACGTGCTCGTACGAGCCGTGCCATGAGCTGCGAGTTCTTCCTCCTCTACTTTTTCCTCAGAGCTATCAATATAGCAGTAAGGCAAAATATGAGATTACCAAAGGAAAAAAGATAGGGAAAGACAAAAATAAAAGTAACTCACGAGCTAACAGCGCCAACATCATCGAAGGGGTCGAAGGCACCCTCATCTTCTGGAGAAGATTCTTCGGTAGGTTGTTCAGCAGGCTTGGAGGCGCCGGAATCTTCGACTTCGTTTCTCTTCGTCTTGCACCCAGGATAAGTGGCAAGAGGAGGAGAGACGGAATGACTAGACTCAGATTGTTGCTCTGACCCAGTTTCTTTTTTCGGTGGAACCCGCGGATTTCTAAGATTCCGCGCCTTCACTCTTAGGAAGAGAGGATTCTTGCGAATCGTCAGTGACAACGACTCGCCCATCTACCTCTCCACCTTCAGGGAGTGAGGGAAGAGAATAGAGAATTTGGTGGTCCTGCAAAGCACAAAGCAAAGAAAAGAAATTGACAACACGAGAAAAAACAACGGCAACCGATAGAAATGGAGAACTTAACCCAAAAGAAACACTTACTTCGGGAAGAGCGTGGGAAGCACTGTATGGCTCCACGCGGCAAGATGAAGGAATTTCGTGTTTTTTGCTCAAAGAGGTAAAACATCGGATGAGCTTCTCCAAGTCCTTCAAAGAAAGGTCCTTGGACAAACGGTCGAGATCTTTAGCCCCTAAGTACATCCAAAGAGGGTTTTTGCGAGCTTGTAGTGGCCGCACCCGGATTCTAAGGAAGTAGGCGGTTATTTGTACACCCGAGAGTTCTTCTCCGTCGGTGTTTTGGATTTGATGGATGCGATTCATCAGAGCTTCAGTGGCCGCTTTTTCTTGGGCAGTGGCCCCTGTGTCCCCACGATCCGCGCCTTTGAATTTCTTCGTCAACTTCAAACAGCGCGATACCATACTCCTGAGAGATGATACACTCGTCCTGGATATATAGCCATCTCTTGCGCCAACCTTGGACAGAGTCAGAGAATTTCACGTCGAAATAATCAACGTCGGGCTTACGCATATGCAAACGCCACCTACATTGTAGACGATGTTCCTAGAGTTGTTGCGCCGGAGATAGAAAATGCGCCTCAACATGCCCCAATAAGGATGGATGCCGAGGAAACACTCGCAGAGAGTAATGAAAATGGAAATGTGGAGGAGAGAATTCGGGGTCAGCTGATGTAGATGGATCCCGTAGATGAAAAGAAGACCACGAAGAAATTAATGGATAGGAGTGGAAAGGTCGCGGATGAGGAAGTTGATGAATGTTACCCGGAATCCAATAGGAGGATGAGGGAAGCTTTCATCTCTGGGAAACTTCAGTGATTCCCGCGTCTTCAGCAGGCCTAGTTTCTTCAGCATTTTCTGGTCCTGGGCGGAGATCTTGGACCACTCCCAGCCAGAGACCCGAGCCTTCTCCACCGGGGCGTCAGTTCCCGGAGCCTTGTGCTTCAGAAGCTTCGTGCGTGGAGTCATGGGGAGTGTTTTGGTGGAAGAGTAGGACGACATGAAGCAAGAGCGCAAGAAGCTTGGGGATGACAATGGCGGAGAAAGAAAGAGAAAAGTAGATGTGCGGCGCGGCGAAGGGGATGAATGAGACGACGCGGTGAATTTATAGCGAGAATTTGATCCGCCGTGCCGTTGGATGAAAAGGGGAAGAGTTTCCAGCCTTACGCGTGTCCAAAAGGGTAAAACGGTCTTATCAGTCTGAAATTACTGGACGAAAGTTACTGCGCGCGTGCCGGAAATTACGGAGGACGTGTGTCGCCCACTTGCGCGAGGTGTCGATGGCGCAGAACTTTGGACCCACGCCCCAGTGAGGTGACATAAGTCGTGGCTTTCCAAGGTGGGTATCGTGGCCATCGTCAGCAGCGACGTCACTCAAAGAAAGCTTCGACTGCGTTAACAAAATATAATGGCAAAGAAAATATCGGGTATTCAAAGAGAGAAGTATCACGAGCCTATGATCAAATGCAAGCATCTGGTCATATGCTCGGGGGCTACTCTTGTGAGAAGTATTGTCTATACTTCTGATAAGAGGATAATGCGGAAGACAAAAATATAGAGTTGGTAAAAAATAATAAAAGTTGAGCCTACAGCCAAGTGCAAACACTCGACTGTAGCCTCGGGGGCTATTCCCATCGGGAGCGCTGGTTTCGCACCCGATGAATTATGAAGAAGAAAAAACAAGACAACATAGAAGAACGGATAAGACGTTTTCATCGTACATCTTCGGGTTATACATAACTCGTCATGTACTCCCATCCGGAGATCAATATATTGTCATTTAGTGACTCAGAGAAATTGGCAACTTCAGCAGCCGATAAAGGCACTCGACAAAATATTCCCAGAGCGCGTCCGCCGCTGTAAAAACTCTGGATGCCATAAAACTTTACGAATGTAAGTCCCCAGGATCCGTCCTGTGTGGCGTGGTATCGCACCCGAATGCACTCTACTACTTTATCCGTATCAACAGATACGAAGAAAAATCCTAGCGGACACGTGAGGTACTCGATAAAACATGTCTGGGATTCGATTTACGGTAAGTCCTTAAGCGGCACGTGTCGAGTTACACCAGTATCCCGAGTTCAAGTCCAGGGACTTGGGCTCGAAGTAGGTTTCTGCGGGTTTGCCACAAGAGCAGTTAACTGGTACCTGATCCGTCAGATGAACCAGCCCCATTTACCAGTATCCCTATACAAAATGGACGCTAAAACAGAAATCTTCGACTTATCGGTATAGAAAGATATAGTTTGATTCTACGTCGAAGATTTTGCTCGATTCTATGATTCAAACAAAATCCCGGATGGGCCTGCCGAATAAGGTGCCCGAGGTTATCTGGAGGCCCACGACCCGAAGCTTTCAAGGCCCAGAATCCCAACAAACATCGATATGGAAGTTAGAGTTATATTAGGAGTCGAGAGTCATGTAATTATACGGGAGAGAGCCAGAGAGCCTCCCGAAATTTGTAACTTGTATGACAAGAAGATCCCTCGGCTCTCCCTCCTATATAAAGCGGAGCCAAGGGGTAAAGAATATATCGAATCTACTATCCACAAACCCTAGTTTTTTACTTTGCCGAGCACCTTATCGGCTGAACCTTCGAGATCTGCTTGGCAAGTTAATCCTTTGTCACTCGGCACCCGGATGGATGCACAATGGTCAAGCAAGACCGCCCATGCATCTCCGACATGTAAGACGATGATAAGCACTGAACAAGAAGAGGAAAACACATTGCGATGACGACCCCGTCGGGCCTTTTCTACCGTTCAGTTAAACCTCAGTGAGGGGAGGTTGGCCGACAGTGGTGCTATGTAGCACCGTGGTATCTCTTTTGCCTCTCATAAGGAACGCGGGAGATAGGAGAGAATCATGATGGGAAATGATGACTCGCTATGAAAACCAGTCAATTCCATGGTCAAAATCAGATAAGGTAAACAGAGGGGCATATCTTGAACGGTGTTGAGAGTTAAGGGTTGTAACGTAGACCAATTAAACAAAAGGGTTGTAATATAAACTTTCCAACAAGTTTAGAGGTGTAATATGGACTTATTTGTGTTAATTTAGGCAGAACTATAGCACAATGAAGAAACCCGTAGATCTGCCACTTAATAACGTGAACTCTACTTAATAATGTGAACTCCGGGTAGTGAACCACCTGGTAACATGCACAAAGTCTGTTGTCACCACACTTTGCACACACGCGATCCATTTTCTACATTAAACTCTAAATAATCCTATAAAAATTACAATTGATAAATGTTAGTAAAATTAATTTTGCATGCAAACAAGCGAGGCATCTCTAAATCATTGAGGTGATTTCAGGTTGTAGAGATCTTCTTGATCATCGGACAGCCTCCTCCTTGGCATGTATACCTATTGGTTTGGCAAGCCACTCATTGTGTTTTGGAAATCCAGTCCTGCAAGACATAAAGAAAGCTACACACATGTCTTAGCTTTACAATACTTATTGTATGATTTATCAGACACAATGGCACGAGAAGCTATTTTCATGAACATTCTGTACAAATCCATGTAGCGACTAGATATTTTTCTCTTTTAGATCCTCGTGTTGGTTGCGATTGCTTGTTATGTGTCTCTTCAAATTCATATACCTGATAAAATCCGTTCCTATAACTTATTTTCATGTGCGCATTGCAACCACATTGTGATTCAGGCGTACTATATTTGAATGTATCTTCTCTTTTATCTTCACCACGGGCTCCTAATAACTGTAGTCATTAATGAATATGAAAATGATCATACTTGAAAACAGAATTACGGTTAGTCCATATGCCTTGATGGGAACAGAAAATGGCCTGTGTTGTATTATGGAAGTGTTCTTCACATAATGCTTTCCACCCTTTCGGACGCTAAAACCAATGTATTGCGTGTAATTTTTTATAAAAATGGACAAGCTTCTTCTTCAGATAAAGAGTAATGTCTAGCTTTGGTACCAGTTTATTAACATGATATGTGATTTCTCGCACAACCAAAATGAATTAACATTCACATTAGTTAAACACATATGTTTGACAACTTTTTTAAAAAAAATTCTATTTCGTAATTTATAGGACGCCCGCAATGACAGTAGCATCTCAGAACTTCTATATTATTCACAGGACACATCAGAACCCAATTCGGCTCAAGGTGCATATGAACCTATTGTGTGAAAACACATTTTAAAATGTAAAAGTTGAAACAAAAATTATGTAGGCACATATGTACATTCTATGTTTGCACACAAGTTTTGTGGGGGAAAAGAAAATTTTTATGCCCGTGTAAAACAAAGTAGTAAATTTGATGCTCTCAAGCATTAATATGTACAGCTATGTGATGCGTAATGTTGTTGCTTTTGTTATAACACTACACAATTTAGTGTGACCAAATATGTCTTTAAGAGCATGTACAACGCCCGGGGCGCTAAGTTGGACGCTTGTGCGAAAAGAAAAATCTAATAAACCTAGATTTATGAGCCAAGCGCCCTTATGCAACGCAAAGCGCTTATTCAGTTTGCTTAGCTAGCGTACACTGCACATCAAGCTACCTTTGCGCTAAAGAAAATGAGCCCCTAGCCCCGACGCGACTTTAAGTAGTGACGCAAGCAAGAATTGGCATAACTGCAACGATTAGTACCCTGACGCCTGGGCTAAGCGTCCATATTGTACATGCCCTAATACACTTTCATCTTTTGTATGAAAGTATTCTACGATATAGTATATCTTCCTGCTCAATTGAGTACTTGCCCTGAGTAGATTTGTTTTTATCTCATTAGCCTCTTTGCACTTCAAGTCCTAACTGCGTATATAAACATGTGAGGTGCTAGCTGCAGTTTTTTTAGCAGGTTCAACCAGAAGGTCATCTTCAACCAGTTGATTTGTTCCAGCCAAAACCACCGACCATAATGAGTCCCCTACGATTGTGCTTGTTTACACCTACAAAATTTAACTGATGCAGATCTATTGGCATTGCAGGATGAGGACTAGACAATGGATTCAGAAAAAAAAAGCCAGTACCATGAAACTAAAACCATGAATGTAGGCCGTATTTGAGCCAGCCCGTTATTCTTGTTTGGGCCAGACCCGGCCCAAGCAACGTGCTTAAGACGGCCAATAACCGCACTGGTTTCCCGTGCCACACAAAATCCCCTTGTCCACGCGCAGCTAGGGTTTCTCGCTCCGCCGCAACGCACGATCCAGCTGCCCTAACCCTACCCTCCTCCTTCCTTTCCGGCGGCGGCGGCGGCGGCGAGCAGCAGCAAGAGGCGAGATGAGGCCGATTCTCATGAAGGGGCACGAGCGCCCGCTCACGTTCCTCAAGTACAACCGGGACGGCGACCTGCTCTTCTCCTGCGCCAAGGACCACACCCCCACCGTCTGGTTCGCCGACAACGGCGACCGCCTCGGCACCTACCGCGGCCACAACGGCGCCGTGTGGTCCTGCGACGTCTCCCGCCACTCCACGCGCCTCATCACCGGCAGCGCCGACCAGACCGCCAAGCTCTGGGACGTCAAGACCGGGAGGGAGCTCTTCACCTTCAGGTTCGACGCCCCCGCGCGCTCCGTCGACTTCGCCATCGGCGACCACCTCGCCGTCATCACCACCGACAGCTTCATGGGGAACATGCCCACCGCGCAGGTCAAGCGGATCGCCGACGACCTCCAAGACCGTATGGCTCATTCTCCTCCGTAATATCCGGTTGGAAGTCTTTACATGTCTACTACTGCGATGTGAGGTTTTTGAAGTGTCTGTTGGCGTTTTGCAGAGACGGATGAGTCCGCACTCGTGATCTCTGGTATCACCGGGAGGATTAACAGGGCCGTGTGGGGACCGGGGAACCGGACAATCATCACCGCTGGTGAGGATGCAACCATTCGCATCTGGGACTCTGAGGTGAGTCCTGCTGACCATTAGTACTTATCGGTGCAGAAATGTGGAAATGCTGTTGCATGCTTGTTGAGGTAATGGCTGTAGATAGCCCGCTGATATTATTCAGCAGTAGTAATGCGTGATCCCAGTTACCTTTGTTGCTGATTCAAGTCTCTTATTGCCAGCATTACACCTTTAGTTAACACAGCAGGCAGTTAATACCTATATGTCTGGCCACATTCCTGGGTGACTACTACTTAGTTCTTGATCCAGTCTTGCTAGAATATTCTTCCTAGAACGCAATGCTTTCTGTGGCATCTTTGCTAGAATGGATGAAGGAACTAATAGGATACCCTACTTGGTACTTCATCCGTATAGGAACTATATGGACATTATCTTGCTATGTGATGTAGCCATTTTGCCCCCCCCCCCCCATGTTCTGCATACAGCTGTCTAATGCAGTCAATATGGGCATGCTCTTTCTCAACTTTTTATGACAATGCATTTACGTTCTATTTTCTCTTGCCCTTTAGACCGGAAAACTGCTGAAGGAGTCAGGCAAGGAGGAGGGACATCAGAAAGCAATTAGTTCACTGTCAAAGTCTGCAGATTGGTCTCATTTCCTTACAGGTTCCTTGGATAAATCTGCTAAGGTGACGAGATTGCTGTCCTAATAACATGTTCATATTTCACTGTTGTACGGATTTTCTGACATCTGTTTTGTGGCTAGCTATGGGATGCAAGAACACTGACCCTGATAAAGACATACGTCACGGAGCGACCGGTTAATGCTGTCGACATATCTCCTACCCTTGACCATGTATGCTCATGTATCATTCTTTTTTTCTTATCTATGCCAATGTTAGTTTGTTCTTGCGAATGTTTTGCCATATAAACACATGGTTTGTCTTGAATTATGGGTCTTCTATTATCTAACATATTTTTCTTCGGGTAATTATGAGGCTGGGAACGGCTATTAATTTATTCCGAGTGTGCACTTTGCGACCACTCCTTTGATTTATTCTTGAAGTTGGATAGAATTCTATGTCTGTATGTTCCTTTGATTTATTTCTTGAAGTTTGATTATGTCCTGCTCATCTATTTCCATACCTCGATTCTTGCTGTAGTTTAGTGAAACCAAGTTTATCAAAGGCTCCATCGTATTTGTGTTATGTGGCACAGAAATTTTCCTTGTTAGTGGGTGAATGGTCAATGCACAGAAATTTACATGTCCATGGGTTAAGGCTATGGTTCTTCATTACTAGGTAGTCCTGTTGGTTTTCTCAAATATGTAAACTGTTAGTAACACTGGTGCAAGTATTTCTTACTGTCTTAATTTGTCAGCATCTAAGTCATGTTCTTTTCAAAGCTTATCCCACTGCATGCTTGATGCTGAACTAGGTGGCACAACTAAAGCACATTGTGGCACAACTAAAGCACATTGTGGCACATTCTGTTATTCTGGCCAACTCATTTGTTTTTGGCTTCTCTAACATTATGTTTTTCTTCCGTTGTCAGGTGGTTATTGGAGGTGGGCAAGATGCTATGAACGTGACTATGACAGACCGCCGTGCGGGCAAATTTGAGGCTAAATTTTTCCACAAGGTGAATTATACTTTTTGACATTCTATGTGAAGTTACTTTCTGTATGCACATTATAATGTGGCTGTTACCATGTGACTTTGTTATTTAGATTTTAGAAGAAGAAATTGGTGGTGTTAAAGGGCATTTTGGACCAATCAATGCATTGGCATTTAATCCTGATGGTCGGAGGTAATTACTTATTCTAATGTTGCATGTGCATTTCTTACACATCTTGCCACTTCCTTTTGAGTTTGTGATATACCTCTGTTACTCTTTTTGTATGCCAATCTGCTCAATGATTAAGCCATGTAGATTCATGGCGATATACGCTATTCTGAGTCTTTAGGATGTCATCAAATTTTATGAGAGCATATCCTGATATTTAATTTTATATGGACCCCATGTTGTATTTCAAATTTATTTATCTTGTAGATTAAGCCTACAGTTTTCTCACCTCTTGTTTATTTGTTGCATCTTCTTCACCTGACATATTTCTTCTTGATGTTCTAATACCCTCTCGTCCCACATTTTATCTTGTCGAATCGCTGTCTCTTCTGTTACATTTTTCAATATGTACCTCAGTGATTAGAGCCATATGCATTGGCAATATACGCTATACTGACCTATTTTGATGAGAAATTGAATATGAGAGTTACATGTGAAGTAATCCCCAATCGCCATTTTATTGTCTTCTGTTTGTGTCTTTACCCATCCTCCCAATCTTGACGTTCCCTTTTCACTTTCTATCTTGTTAAACCATTCTTGTTGTGTTTATTAATATGTTGCTCAGTGATTAGAGCCAATTACATTGGCAATATACGCTATACAGACCTTCTTTTGATGAAAAATTGAATATGAGAGCTACATGTGAGTAATCCTCAGTCCTCATCTAGTTGCCTTCCGTTTTGTGTTTTGCTCTGTCCTCCCTATTTTGCTGCTGTCTCTTTTGTGTTCTGGGGTCTTCTCTTTTCACTTCATTTCTTGTTAAACAGCCCTATTTTGTCATGTTTACTAATATGTTGCTCAGTGATTAGAGCCAATTACATTGGCAATATACGCTATACTGACCTTG
Source organism: Lolium rigidum (assembly GCF_022539505.1). NCBI lineage: Eukaryota > Viridiplantae > Streptophyta > Magnoliopsida > Poales > Poaceae > Lolium > Lolium rigidum. Next base: position 211,625,542 of record NC_061510.1, read on the forward strand.
TTTAGATGAAAAGTTGGATATGAGAGCTACTTGTTCACCAAAATTTTGCTTTTGAAGATCTAGCCTGTTATAGCTATCAATGATCAATTTTTTCTTGTACCACATTCTGTTTTGATCGTTCACCAAAAATTTGCTTTCGAAGATCTAGCCTGTTATAGCTGTCAATGATCATGCTTTCTTGTATATTCTGTTTTGATTTTATCTTGTACTATTTTATTCTTCACGTGTCTGATGGTTTTGGCAGCTCAGTGATTTCAACCAAATGCATTTTGGTTATATACGCTATTCTGAATGTGTTGTTGTAAAATAAATTTATGAGAGCTACCGGTCCTCCTTTTTTAGTTTTTTTTTATTGTGTCTAATTTATCTTTCTCCAAATACTTCGGAGAATTTGGTTCCAGTTCTCTCTGAACTTCCCTTGTTATCTCTTGTGTCTTTTATGTATTCCAATTTTAACGAACTGTTTTTTCCCATGTAATATTTGTAGCTTTTCGAGTGGTGGTGAGGATGGGTATGTAAGGCTGCACCATTTTGATCCTGAGTACTTCAACATCAAGATGTGATCTTCTAAATCAGCTGAGGTATGACTATGTCCCTTTCTTGGCCAGGTTTGCAACTTGATTATACTTTTTGTTACCACGTTTTGTTTGTTCTCGCCATATTATCTTTTATTGTGTTACCAAATATCCCTTCTGCTTCAGCCCTTTGATTACACTGTTACCTCTTTTCAGGCTGCAGCTGAGAGACCTCCCTCGTCCCCTGGAGAGAACATAGCTTTTTTTAGCTCAGTTTTTGAAAACTTACTTTGTTGGATGGTTACTATGTAGTTGGAGTAGCATATTATGAATGGGCGATGGAGATCTGCTTAAATTGGCGACATAGTGTTCCTGTACCGTTTGTGTTTATTATCGGAAAAACTCTGTTTTGATTTGATGCCTGTTCTGCTGAACATGTCTATACTTGAAGACACTTTGCACAGCTTTGTTACCGAGGTGTGAAGTAGGGACGTCCCCCAAGATTTCTTCTCTGTGCCTGGGTTATTATATCTATCCTGAAAGCCAAAGAATACTTTTTAATTTTGCATTGCTGTACTTTGAAGCAAGCACTGGTTATACATTACATTATTTTGTGTTCAACATCAATTACAACTGGTAACATGACAAATCTTCACCAATTCCTTTCAGTCATATCACCCTATTCCCCTTCTCCCTTGGCGCCAATTCCTGCCAGCTGCAGCGTGAGAGAGGCGAGGCTGAAGGAGAAGAGAGCTGAGGTATTGCGTGCCCAAATTGTTCGTCTTCCAAACTACTCTGTGCTGAAACTGCAGTAGTCTGAACTGACTTCACTCTGCTCTCAACTCTGATTCTCCTCTTCTCTGATCTAAATCTCAAACCAACTATCCAGATCGAATGGAACATGGCTCAACTTTAAACTCCCATAGAATCATGATCACAATGGCACCACCTAAATAATCTGGCGCCTTGTTACATTGCGTTGGAAACTCAACGTGCTCCATCTGCATAGTCTGTTGCATCCTTCCACAATAACCAGCTCTCCGTGGAGAAATAAGCAAATAAAATAAGCAGAACATCCAGAGATATTTGAATGGTTAATTGGTAAATCATCGTCAGGTCTACTCTACTGTACCCAGTTGATCTCGTGGGGACTGGGGAGTGCCGTAACCTATTCCGTTGCACTAAGACTGCTCATAGTGGGAGTAACATAGCCCATGGTTTCCTCTTCGGCATTAGGATCTTGGGTGTCCGGGGCAAAATTGACGCCTCGAACTACTGCTAGGCGCAACGGCCGAGCCGCCCGCCCATCCGCATCAACTTCTCGAAAGCCACCTGCAAGCTCCGGTCCATGGCGCCGCCCGCCCCGCCGCTGCTGGGATCCACCTGCCTCCTCCAATACAGGGCGCCGCCCGCCCCGAAGCTCCCGAGACCCACCACCCCTCTCCAGTCCAGCGCGCCGCCCGCCCTGCCGCAGCCGAAACCCACCGGCCACCTCAAGGCGAGGGCGTCGTCCGCCTCGTCCGATCTGGAACTCGGTCGGCTCCATCCCTCCCTTTCCTTCTCTCTAGCATACTCCGCCGAACCTGGAGTAGGAGGAGGCACCGGATTATATGCCCCACGAGCCATTGATGCCCCCACGAAGTCGAGGAGATCTCGCGGGAAGAAAACGAGGGGAGGACGGGCAGAGACGAGGTGCGAGAGGGACGGAGTGGATGAGAACAAGTTGAGGATGGTCGTGGACTCAATGCTAGGATGGGATAGGTGCCTTAATTGTCCTGATTAATTAACCAGCTGGATGAAAACAACACGTTTCCTACCGTAAGATGCAGACTATATGCGAACAAAAAACGGACCCAGGATGTAGAATAAAACAGAACGGAGGGAGTATGAAGGTAGTAACCTAGACTAGTAACATGACATATGTTACTAGTCTAAGTTACTCCCCACTATGAGCAGCCTAAAGGCTTCTTGGAAGTATGATGATTGGCCACCATAGTCGAGTAATCAAGTTGTGTTACAATATCCTATTGCAGGATACAAGCATCATGATGAATAGTACAACAGAACAATTACTATAACAGTTGTTACCCTTTGTTTTTATACATAACGCCACTAAGTATTCTGATGCAAAACTTTAACTACTAATTTGACCAACAAAATTTTATGTCACCAAAAACATATTGCTGAGAACATCTTTAAAATATGGATTTAATGTTATATTTTTCGTGATATATATCTCATACTTCCTCTATCTAAAAATAGATGCCTCAACTTTATCTAGATACGGAGGAGGAGGTATTTTATTTACCAAATTATTAACCAAACTTCTACCTGAAAATGTGTGGTGGGCTGGTGGCCTCATATATAAAAGTGGAGTACTGCCATTTCATCATCGCTAGATGTTTCGCCAGTGACATGCTGTGAGGGACTGAGGGCCCTTCATTGTCAAGATTACTCTGCCCTAACAGTTCTACTGTTTTATTTCTAGAAGTAGGAACTGTTGTTTTCCCTCTCTTAGGTCTGATGTGTTGATGAAACTGCACTGGAATATTCAGAGACAAGCTAACTGTCGTCTAAGAACTACAAATAATGAAGCTGCATCAGAGAAAAAAGAACACCCACCGGAAATGGTGTTCTAAAAGAAACAATGCTTTAGGTAGTCAAAGCATCACATTTTACGTAAGATTCCTCAATCAGCCAACCCAGAAAGGGCTGTCTTGTGAAGGCAAAAGATTGCATCAATAGAGAACACAGTTGCAGCACAGTAAATGATCGGCATAGCATTGGTTCATCAGTACAATATAAGGCCGCAGGCTAACTCAACAAGAAGATGACACTATCATGAAAACATGGATGGATCAATAGCAGACACGAGAACCGGGTACAGTTTAGGCGTTGTCACGGACGACCTCTTCATCATCAGAATCGAGAAAATCAGCCGCGGTATAATCCTTAGTCCGCAATGTTTTATTGCGAGCACGGAGCCTCTCAATGAATCTGTTGTACTTTGCGTTTAGCCTGTCCAAAGCCAACTGGAATTCGGCTTCGGAGAGGATCTCATCATCGTCACGATCATCTTCCTCTTCCTCTTCCGTGCTCCAGCCGGAGTATTCATCTCCAGCATCCTCGTCTTCAGAGAATCATGCGCCCGGCGTCCCCTTCTGAGGCGCAGCTGCAACTGCAACTCTCGTGTCGCTGATAGCCTGGTCCTCGTTCTCAACCATGGCCACGCCGGTGACAGCCTCCTCCGCCTCGATGCTTGGGTTCTCCTCCTTTGCTGCCATCGTCCCGATCTCTGACCCGCTGCGACGAGCGATTTCGATGTCGGGTTTGATGGCTGGGGATTTCGGGATTTCTTGGTGGTTGCGTGAACCGGGGGCGGCGTCCCTGTGTATATAAAGGCGGGGCGGAGGAGAGCCCTAGCGTACGCGTCTTCGGTGCGGCCGGACTCGGCAAGATAGTTCCAATCCTAAGTAATCCGCTCCGAACCGTTTTTTTTTTTTAATAATAATCTTGGCGGTGGCAGGTTCGGCCGAATCCCGTGATAACCCAAAAATAAGAAAAATGACTTTTTTTATTTGTAATTTTTTTCATGGATCTATTAATAATCATCAATAGTAGAAATAGCTTTAAAAGTACCAAAAAATATAAATATAGATATTTGGACCTTCTAACGGCGACTACCCACTACCCACGGCGTCGATTCCGATGGTGGAGCCCCAAGCCATGCTTCATGGTCCTGAGCTAGCAAATTCAGTTGCAGCACAACTAATGCGGTCAAAGTTGAGTCTGATTCTATGAAAGTTATTGAATATTGCAGGGGCAATGGGCAAACTGGAATGAAGTAATAACTCTATATCACGATGGTGGGGGCAATCGGGAAGGTCTAGCTCAATCATCGCGTGAGTTTTCATGTATAAGTGTGGTGGACATACAACCACACGATTGTGGGAAGCTACAACGATGAATAATTTTTCTTTTTTGGATGGCCACGTGGAAGGTTGTCATTGGGTCGCGCCCTGAAATTGCGTCACGCGATTGCAATCCTTAATCATTTTAGCAGAAAATGCAATGCAACTGCTCATGTAGTAATAGCCAGGTCTAGATTTATTGGTAAATCCTCCTGTAATTTAGTCGATGAAACCCAAGCTTCCTCTACACAAAACCGGCTTGGGCTTATGTGACCACACAAATAATAGTCTTTGTCAGGCTCACACGGTAGTGCGGCACGACACAAACCAAATATCATCGCCTTATAAGTCATGAAGATGAACATACAAATAATGTGTGCTGTTCAAATGAAGAGGTTGATTGGCATATCATCATTTTTTCACACATGTCCCGAGAAACAGGAACGAGCTCCACTATCATTAGAGATAGCGGAACAACAGAGAAAGTTAAAGTTTACAACATTTGAGAGGTGCTAACTGGAAAGGAATCAAAAACTACCATCACCGACTAATGTTTATGATGGTTAGAACTAAACTACTCAAACTTGGCAGAACACAAAATAACCAACGAACCAACATTCACATAAAAGGATCAACCTTGGCCCATTTTCCTTTCCGACCTTTTTTTTTTCAACATTAGGTTCTCCAAAACGGGGCTTCTCTTTTCCCTTTTTTACTTGAGCATCTACTTTTTCATCACACTGTAGAGCTTACCTCTCTTGCTTTCTTGCACTTCCCTCTATCACTGGTCATCTCCTCCATGGCATCATCAGGGTGGTCATTCACCGAACCAGCTGTGATCCTTGCTAGATTATGAACAAGAGCTCTTGATCCTTCTTCCTTCAAGTCCATCCTCTGAAGCGTGTTCGGACCTTCCCTTAGATCTAGCTGCTCGTGTTGGGGACGAAGATCTACCAAATATGATATGAATACACAAGCGTAGCAAATTAATTCAGATGGGGATGAATTAATTTTTCCTCAAAGCAAGTTGTATTCCTTAGCTTCCAGATGGCCCAACAAATAGCTCCCAGGCATGTTATCTGCATGTTTCTAGATGTTGAGGTATCCACCAGAAGTATTGAGAGAAAGATGCAGACATGTCTCCATTTAACCAAACATATTTAGATACATCACACTCCAAGAACAAGTGTAAAATAGTCTCCTCTACATCACATAACATATATTTTGTATTCCGAGAGAGGGCTTTCAGAGCAGGTGCTCAGTGCGCACCCGTATCGGACCGTCTAAGCTACACCAAGATCCATGCTAGCTCCTTTTTCCCTCTGAATCAAACTTCTCATTTTTGTATCTCTCACCTCTATACCTGGCCATATGTTGGGCCGGGCCTCGGGCCGGGTCGAGGAAAGTCCGATGCTCAAAAATCAGGCCCAAGCTCGGCCAAATACCCATGATACCCCTCGGGTCGTCGGGCCACGGGCCGGGCCATAGTGTTAAATGGAATTTTTAGGCTACCCAGGTCCGGCCCGGCCTGGGCCATAGTGTTAAATGGAATTTTTAGGCTACCCAGGTCCGGCCCGGCCCGAGTGTCGGGCCAACATTTTTAGGCCCTGACCCGAGTTTTTCAGGCCGGGCTTCGGGCCGGGCTGCCCATGGCCAGACATGCTCACCTCACACAATCTTTGAACTTCAAATTTTGCAGATCACTTAAACATAACAACTAGAATGTGGGAAAAATATTTTGGATTTTTATGTCATTAAGTATATATATATATTTAAAGAACTTATTTTGAATTTTTAAATAATTTTAAATTTTAAGTTGTAACAAAATTCTGAACTATTTTTCTCCCATTCTATTTGTTGTTATTGAGTGACTTGCAGAAAAATAAAATATAAATATTATATAATTTGAGAGATATAAAAAAGAAAAAGTAAAAGAAAAGAGAGTGCGGAATTATGCCAAATAAGCCAAAGCCAAATCTTTATCTGCAAGGTCAACTTTAGCTTTTCACAGACGACTGAAAGATCTGTCCACCCCATTGCTAGACAAGAAAGTGTACATCCATTTCACTGAAAACTTGCCATTTATTGACCATTTCCACCTTGGTTTATCATCAAAGTTATTCAAAGCCACCCCTAGTAGCATATCTTGCAATTTTCTCAGTTGTTTCTGCAAGTTACTATCGAGCCACCTCCTAAAAGTTACCCTCCACATTCTATTTGCCAAGTCAGCAACAGAAATACCTTGCTCAGTACAAATCTCAAACAGACCAGCGAATCTGAGGATGAATGCAGTCAACCCACACTAGGAATCCTGCAAGAAATCTGTCCTTTTTCTACTGCCAATGGCAATCACCACTACTCTCCCTTGCAAGTACAATTGCCTAAGATGCAACATATCCGACCAGCATGCTGAATCCATAGGTCCATGCCAATCACCACTATTTTCTGCTTCCAATTTCCTTCACCACTTACACATCAAAGTGATGTTGAACTTCGTCAGATTTTTCACTCCTAAACCACCTTTCTTTTTTGGTCTGCCAATCAGGTTTCATGTAACCCAGTGGCATCTTCTTTTATCAAATCTATTTTGCCATACGAACGATCTCTTTGGTTTATCCATCTATTCAATATTTGTTTTATGCTACAAGAACATAGACATACTATGATACACTGGAATAGTGTGGACAAGCGGCATTAACTTTTGTTACCTTGCCACCTATGGCTAAAGCTCCTCCCACCCACATCCCTCAATCATTTTTTTTTGCTTATTTTCCGTAGGAATATCTCATTCAGGGACGGAGCCAACTTCTCATGTTGAGGGGGGCAAAATGGATTGAATTTGTGCTGTAAACTTGATGAGGGGGACGAATTTGACTAAATCAGTGAGAAATTAGGGTGTAATGACTAGTATTCTTCACAAAATCCCAATCACGGGGGGTGATTGTGCCCCCCCTCGTCCCCCCTTGTCTCCGTGCCTGATCTCATTTCATGAACGTTAACTTATTTCTCCTAGCATGGCATGTCTAGGTAATTTTTTTACGAAAAGACACAATATATTATCCAAAACCAGCACTTTACAAGAACACCCTTACAAGCAAAAGAAATAAAACATAAGTCCTTAATGATTTCAGCAACACCTTCCTTCTGCATCCTTTGACGGGTGCGCCATGAGCAAAGCTCTATGCCTAGGTATTTAATTGGCATATCAGCATATGTACGTGACTCCTTTCTTTGCCGCCTCGACTGTTCTCTTGACGCTGGGCTTGTTGAGATGTACCGTGTGCGAGTACCATTTTTTTGTGTGTATAGGATGGCTGCGTCCGACCGGTTCAGGATAGGAGATCGCTGATACAGTGATACCTCATACCTGAAGGCACACTCGTTCAGAAGTCATCCGTGGAATTGAAGTCAGCAATCGACGGACAATCTGTCAGACATTTGGAGTTTTACCGACGGTCTATCGGCCGTTTCGACGAGCCGCTGGCCTGTTTAGAATTTATAGATTGCTAATCTAGGCTGTACAGCGTACAAGTAAAGCGAAATTGTCTTGAACGATCGTCACTGGAAGCAGCGCAAGGCATGTAACAACATAACACAAGATCGACTGGACAGAACAAGAAGGATAGAGAGGGAGAGTATTAGGTTATGGAAGGAACATGCAGCATGGAATTAATTAATTTAATTACGGGCTAGAGCAGCGTTGCGGTCGTCGTGAGCAGCGAGCGATGCCATGGCAAAGTCGAACTGCTGGAGGGAGAGGTTGGTGGAGAGGGAGAGCAGGTCCCTGGCGGCGCCCTCCATCCCCCTGAGGCTGGCGACGTTGCTGGAGCCGTCCAGGCCGATGTGGGCAACGTGCTGCACATCCGTCGGGAACCCGATCTGAATGTCCATGCTGTCCTCTTCTTCCTCCTCCTCGTCCTTGTATATCTCGAAGATGTGGGATAGGCTCCTGAAGCTCTTGATGAGCTTCCTGATCCCGGCCAGCAGGAACACGTCGCGCCTCGCCGCCGCCGCCTGCTCCTCTTCCGCAGACGTCTCCTTCACCGCTGCCGTTCCCTTCCCGACGTATGCCACCTCCTCGCGATCTCCCGTCGCAACTGCATGCACGATCGAGAGAGCGCGCGCGTCAGAAGACAATCACGTTGATCCGCTGCGCGCGCGCAGGAGAAAACGAGAATACCTGCAGGAGCCGGAGCGTTCTCGACATGGCTCGTCGCAGCAGCAGCGTCGTCGTGCGTGCTGATCAACGCCATGCTCGACTTGCTGTTGATCGAGGAGTGGTCTCAGGATTATTCAAGGGCGGGAGTGCGGCGAGTGCCTCAGTTTGGTGGCTGGTCGTGTTATGTATAGGGAGAAGTGTGGAGTGCACGGGAAGGCAGTCAAAGAATGGAGGTGGTTATGGTGGTTTATGTGGATGTAAAGCTGGGGTAGTTGTTGCGCGTATGAGTTCAAGTTGGTTATAGTGCCTCATCGGTAGAGTGGAGAGCCCTTGCCTTCCGCGCAAGCCTACTCGATCGATCGTCTACGGCTTGATTCGCACCTCACATACATGTGCGAATACCCTAGAAAACACATTGTTGCAGCGTGAATCTCCTACGAATATCTAATATGGTTCAATCTCTGTTCATACCGCAAGAAAGGTTGATACAAGTACTCCCTCCGATTCATATTACTTGGCACTAGTATTGATGTATCTAGATATATTTTAATCGTAGATACATTCATTTTAGTGGCAACTAATATGAATCAGAGGGAGTATCATTTTTGTTGGAACATCAAATTTCCAACACAGCTGACTATAGTTTACAAGACCGTTTCAAAGATGTTTTAGATTTATCATGGGAATAAATCTCTAAAACAATGTTAAAATTTGCGAAGTGGTTTGCACGAATCTCCAACAAATCGATAGTACAAGTAGCATCGGGGGCCAACTTAGATGGGGTTGCATTTCTCGCTTTCGCTTGTACTGCCGGCGATTTTGGGGCAAGTGTTAGAAGTTCGTACATTACTTGGCTTCGAAAACCTCATCAATTAGGATCCGTCGTGGTGGAACTCTCCAATGTAGCTCCGGATCATCACAGCCTCAGTCCACGATGTTTTAACCTATAATGATTAATATAGAAACCTAGCAGTAGAAATAAGTCACTTTCATTAGAGAATATATAGTACGTAGATACCTCGCGTGTATTCATTTTCAGTGTTTTAGCAAAACCATAATGTGCGGCGTAGAAGCCACACAAGTACACACCAATTATGACTGCCGGTGGGGCACTGTGTGTGTAGGCACGGCTTGTCGACACATTGTTGGAGGGAGTCACAGTGAGACTGACATTGTCAATGGTCGGTATGTGACGTTCAGAGTGGATCAATGTGGCTGAACTTTCTTTTTTCATAATCTTTGTATTTGGATGGTTTTAATTTCTCATTACATTTGTATTTGAATCATCTATTTGGGATGATATATTTGCTATGATGATGACCATTTCGGATGAGGTGATGCGCACTTGGTCCATTATAATGCTTAAACTTTGGTCGAATTGGAATTTTAGAATTTGAAAGTAGTTGACATGTATTTGTTCAACATAAACGTTCAAAATATCGTGGTTTGGATTTATTGATTATATTTGACGCAATTTTTTCAAAATGAGCGAACCTGTAATTAAAACGTGGTGTGTATTAGACCAAATCTACATCAACAAATTTAAAACGGATTGCAATAGTTTGTTTGGGCATGTGTGGACCACATTTGTAAATGGCTTCCATGGAGAAATGCAAATGACAACTCTCAGCTTGGAATCGTGTTTACCCATGGTGTTATTTTGCTGGATTTCCTAAATGAAATGATGCTCTAATTCTATGGCAACCAAATAGCCCACCTATGAAATTCCAAAATGAATTCCAAGATTTCAGGTCCAAATGATGGATACCAAATAACTTGTAAAGTCGTTTGGAAGTCAGGCTTTCCTTTCATTTGTAGCATTTTGAAATGAATACATGTATTCATTTCATTTACATTGTAATTTCAGAAATGGACACTTGTTTGGTCAAATGACAGTAGAATTCAATATTAAATTTGTAAATGGCTTCCATAGAGAAAACAAATGACAGTTCTCAACTTGGAATTGTGTTTACCCATGGCATCATTTTGCTGGATTTCCTAAATGAAATGGCAGCCTAATTCTGTGGCAACCAAACATACCACCTATAAAATTTTAAAATGAATTCAATTCCAGACCCAAATGATAGATACCAATTTGAGTAAGTTAGGGCATCTCCAACCGCGCGACCCAAACGGACGCGCTGGGCCGTCCGTTTTGGGCCGTTTGGGTGGCCGAGCGGACACGCGGACAGCGGCCCGCGTCCGCGTGTCCGTTTGGGTCGCGCGCTGCGCCCAACGCGCGGACGCAGCGCATATGAAATAAATAAAACAAAAATCAAAATAAAAAAAGGAAAACAACAAAACATAAATTTAAACTAGTTGGTAATTAAACTTAGCCCTATTTTGGGCAATTTTTACACAAAAGAAAGCCCTATATGGGCTTTAAACTAAAAAAAAAAACAAACCCTAGCCAGGGTTTGCGAGCACGCGGTGGCCGCCGGCAGTACTACCCCCAGTAGTACTCGTCGTCGTCGGCGTCGATGACGACGACGCCCCCCGGTGGCGAAGCGCTGTTCCGGCTAGAAACGCCGGAGGGCGGCGGGGACTCCGGCCAGGGCGACCACTGCGCCCTTTCCCAGGCGGAGTGCGGGTTCGGCGGGCTCCTTGCGGAGCTGCTCCTCCTCCTCCGCGCGGACTCCTTGCGGAGCTGCTCCTCCTCCTCCGCCCGGAGCGCGGCCCGGCGCTCCTCCTCCGCCAGGAGCGCGGCACGGCGCTCCTCCTCCTCCCGGAGCGCCGCCTGGCGCGTGTCCTCCTCCTGCCGGCGCGCCATCTAGAGGAAGGCCCACGCCTCCGCCTGGGCGTTCTCCTGGGCCTTCCTGGCCTTCTCCGCCAGGGCGGAGGCGCGCAGCGTCTCGGCGAGGTGCGGCCATTTGGCCAGCTCGTCGAGGTCGCACTTGCTCGCGGGACGCCGCGAGCGCCGCCCGCGCCTCCGGGTCGTCTTCATCCTCCTCGCTGCGCGGGGCTGCGGCTCGGGCTCGTCGATGTACGGGCCGCCGGGCGCGCGGCCTGCCCGCCTTGCGGTGTGCGCGCGGCGCGCGCGAGGCCGCACCGTCGCCGACGTGAAGCACGTGTGCCGGCGCGCATCGTGCTCCACCTCGAACCACAAGTCCCAGTTGGGACTTGCGTCGCCGTACGCGGGCTCCTCCTGGAGGTCCGCCAGCAGCTGCGCGCGGCGCCTCCGGATCTCCGCGACGCGGGCGCGGCCTGACGCCGGGATGGGAGGCATCGGAACCCGATCTGGGCTCAGGTGCCAGCCGTGGGGGGGTGCACGTCCCCCACGGCATTGGGACGCCGGCGTCCCGGAACATCCGCGCCACCGCTACGGTGACGTAGATCCGGTCGCGTCTGGGCGTCGCCGGCGGCCCCATGGCGAACGCCGGCGGCGCGGCCGGCCGGCCGGCGCCGGTCTCGTGGTCGTTGGCGGACGGCGCGAACTCACGCTTCGGGGCCATGGCGGCGCGGAAGCTTCGAGCTCGCGCGTGCGGCCGGAGTGGATAGTGGGGACTGGATAGGGACAGTCCCCCTCCCCAGTCCACATTTAATAGGACTGGGGCACCGATATGTGGGCGAGCCAGGCGGACCAGGCGGACACGCGAGGACGCCGCGTGCCATCCGCAGCCACGCAAACCCGGCCCAGATTTGGGCCGGATTTGCGTCGTTCCGGACGCCGCGGCCATCCGCTTTTGCGGTGCGTCCGTGCGTCCCCACGTTAGGCCGCATTTTTGTCCGGCTCGACCCATCCGAACGCGCGGGCGCGGGATGGGTCGCCCCGTTGGAGATGCCCTTAGACTCTGGAGGACACCTCATATCGCCAAGAATTCTTTGGAGAGTCTTTGAAACCATTTTCGAAAGAGGAAGTGAGCATCTGCAGCAGGAGTCCATGCAGACGCTCTCTCGCCATCGCCATGGCCGCCTCATCCCCAAGTTCTCGTCCTTCTCCACCGCTACCACATCCAATGCCCCGCCTCCACCTCCCGTTCCTACCTCCGATGCCACCTCCCGCATCTCCTCGCTCGGCGACCACGACCCGGGCGCGCTCGCGCCCGACGATGCCATCGTGGCGCTCTCCTCCGTCGCCGATTCCGATGGCTCCGCGGCGGCACTCGCGCTCTTCCGCCGCCTGGCGTCCCGCTCAGACGTGCGCCAGCTCATGCGCCTCTACGTCACCGCCGCGACCACCTTCGTCGCGAGGAGCAGCCTCCCCATGGCGCACGAGGCCATGCGCCGGATGGTCGCCGCCTTCGGCGAGGCAGGTCGGCTCCCGGAGGCCGCGGACATGGTCTTCGAGATGCGCAGCCACGGTCTGCCATTCTGCGTCGAAACAGCCAACTGGATCCTCACAGCTGGGCTAGACACCGGGAACTTTGTCTATGCGCGCAAGGTGTTCAATGGAATGGTGACGCGCGGCGGGGTGTGCCCCGACGCTCGCAGCTTCCGGGCGCTGGTCTTGGGGTGCTGCAGGGGAGGCCAGGTGGAGGAGGTGGACGCCTTGCTGACAGCAATGTGGGAGCAGGGGTTCTGCCTGGACAATGCGACATGCACGGTGCTCGTGCGGACCTTCTGCAAGAAGGGGCGATTCAGGGATGTGTCCGAGTTCTTCAGGAGGATGCTGGAGATGGGAACACCACCCAATGTGGTCAATTACACCGCGTGGATTGATGGTCTGTGTAAAAAAGGACACGTCAAGCAGGCGTTCCATGTACTGGAGGAGATGGTCAGAAAAGGGTTGAAGCCGAATGTGTACACACACACGTCGTTGATTGACGGGCTCTGTAAGATTGGGTGGACGGAGAGGGCGTTCCGGCTTTTCTTGAAGCTCATCAAGAGTAGTTCATACAAGCCGAACGTGCATACATACACTGTGATGATTGGAGGGTACTGTAAAGAGGGCAAGCTTGCTCGAGCTGAGATGCTGCTGGGAAGGATGGTTGAGCAGGAGTTGGCGCCAAACACAAACACATACACTACGCTTATTAGTGGGCACTGCAAAGGAGGCAGCTTTGATCGTGCCTTTGAGCTGATGAGTAAGATGACTAGTGAAGGCTTCCTGCCCAACATTTACACATACAATGCTGTCATTGATGGCCTCTGCAAGAAAGGTAAAATTCAAGAGGCCTACAAGGTGCTCCGGAGGGCCACTAGTCAAGGGCTTGAGCTTGATAAGGTGACATATACTATACTGATAACTCAACACTGCAAACAAGGTCACATAACATATGCTCTAGATTTGTTCAACCGGATGGTGGAAAATGGTTGCCATCCTGATATAGAAACATACACCACCCTTATAGCTACATATTGTCAGCAGAGACAAATGGAAGAAAGCCAAAAGCTGTTTGACAAGTGTCTTGCGATACAATTAGTGCCAACCACACAAACTTATACCTCAATGATTGCAGGCTATTGTAAAGTTGGCAAATCAACATCAGCTTTGAGGGTCTTTGAGAGAATGGTTCAAAATGGATGCCTCGCTGATTCTATAACTTATGGTGCTCTAATAAGTGGGTTCTGCAAGGAATCGAGGCTAGAGGAAGCTCGGTCATTATACGAGGGCATGCTTGATAAATGTTTGGTTCCATGTGAAGTAACTCCTGTCACTTTAGCTTTTGAATATTGCAGGAGAGAGAAGACAAGTGTTGCTGTATCGATATTGGATAGATTGGATAAACGGCGACAGACTCACACAATAAGCGTGCTAGTTAGAAAGCTCAGTGCTGCAGGAAATGTGGATGATGCAAGTCTTTTCCTGAAACGTGCTTTGGACAAGGATTGGGCTGTTGACCATGTGACTTATACTGGCTTCATTAATTCATGCTACACCAACAATAGATACGCCCTAGCTTCTGAAGTATCTGATAAGATCTCGAAAAGAATCACCAGCTTTCAAGAAAACAATGCTGTAGTCTAGCTTAATTACGAATATTGGAAGAGCAATCCAATAGCTTGCACTGATATGTAAGAAATATTCTACAGGAGGTGCTCATTGTTCTTCAGCGGTTGCAATGCTAATCAAATGATTGTAAAATTGTATGATTTTCTTATATGTGCCATGACTCCTTCGAAAGTTATTTCTCAATATTAGCTGCTCAAAGTTCGGCTTTTGCATACTCACTGGTCTTATATGATTTCCAGGCCAAGGTCTATGTGACCTGATTTTTGTCAGTGTACTGGGTGAGAAACTGAGAACTGCTTGATGACATAAATGGCGTGTGCATAAACATGTGAAAAGAAAGAAGGTTGTTGCTTATTCTGGGGCAACTGATAGTCCACCACCATCAACTGTATTTTAATTTGACACTAGATTTAAGAATTTCTGTCTGTACAGGAGAACAAGTCTATGTTGGAGATATTCAAAAAAATCCATATGCCTGCTATATGAAGGTTATCTCTGCTCTTCTATAGCCTCTATGCTTCTCAAGATCTAATTTCATGTTATCCTTATTCACAGTAGTGAGTTTCTTCACTGACAGGTCACACATTTTCTACAATATGAAGGCTCTGATACGCAGATGGGTTCGCAAACTTTATCCTATGATATTCCTACTAGTGTATATTGTTTCTCTGTGTTGTTGTCTGAATTGCATGTTTTTTTGGCACCACATAGTTCGCAAACAATATGAAGGCTCTGATACGCAGATGGGTTCGCAAACTTTATAAACTGACAGAACGTCTTATATTTAGGAACAGAGGGAGTAGCTTTTATTTCATGACCATGTTTTCTTCATGGCTTCCTTGTTCATCCTATATTACTTAAGGCAAAGTTGTTTTAGGATAGTTTTGCTTGTAAATGCAAATATCATTCATGAACATAATTGAACTGCAGATTCGAACAATACATGTCGTAGTTTTCTGTTTTTTGTTCTACTTTCCGCAGACCTGATTAGACAAAGGTTTTTTTTAGGGTAGTTGTGTTTGTAAATGCAAATATGATTTGTTCAACATAGTTGCACTGCGGATTTGAACGTTGAACATCATAGTTTTCCTGATTTTTTTGTACTTTCTGCAGACCTGATGCTTCTTATCTGAACCATGCTCATTGCTGATGTTGGTTTCTTTCATCGTTCTTAATTATCCCAGATATGACAACAGTTGAGCCGCGTGTACCTGGGGTTTGGATGCTTGTTTCCTGCTAGGGCTCTTATCCTAATTCTCAATGTCAAGCTAGTTGGACATCAGAAAATCTGCTGCAAAAATTGGGAGCGGGCTAGTTAAAATATCTAACAGTTGCAAATAATATCCTGAGAAGTCTCTTTGAATGAAAGTACGACCTGAAAACTGGCCAAAGCAGATGATGGTGCTCATAACTCCGGGAATTCATGCCTTTGTCAGGAAAATCTTGATGCTTGCTGGTATTTAAGGAAACTAGTAGTGCCTAAGCAATCATGTTGATTATACAGTGTCATCTGCGCCACAGTTGGTGACTGAAGTGGAGATTTCTTTGATTCTTTCTCATGTACTGACCTCCTTTTATGTGTTCTCACTGTACATGTTTGGTGTTGAGCTCCATATGACCATTGCTTGTATTTACACATGTTCCCTTGTATAATAATTAATAACTAATAAATAATATCTTGATTCTTGTTTGTTGGTTTTATCTTCATTGATGGTCACCTTCATTGCTCCAATCACCCTTAAAATTCCAGATTTTCCTTTGTGGAAAACATTGCTGTGCAGTTCTCTTAGGCTATTGTTTGTCAGTTTATTTATCTCTAGTTAGGATTTTGAAAGATTAATAAAAAGTAATAAGGTTAATAAAAAGCCGTATGCATCAATTGATGCAGAGGCTGGGACAAGTTCCCATTTCGAAATCAAAGGATTTTGAAAGATGCATGATGGAATTTTGACTAAACTTTTCAAGAAATTATATACTGGGCTTATCTAACAAGCAACTATAGTCATACACATATCAGAAAATTTCATGTGCAAGACATGTGCACACAGATAAAATCAACTATACATAGGTTAGTAATGTGTGAGCTAGATGTAGAAGCACAACAGTACAACACTGTGTTAACAGCACCACATACTATGTGCAGTTACTTATAAATAGTGCTATCAAAGTATCAATGATTCTATAAACCCGCTTGCATTTTCTTCCCAATTCTTTTGAGTATTCCTGATAGATAATATCTGCAAAAACATTTCTGAGTTCTGATATTTCCTCTTTCTAACGAAGAGGCAAGTGAAACCATGTTATGTTTAGATATTCTTGCAGCTCATCTGCCACCAGATAGCTCAACGGCTTCATGGATGTTGAGTGATTCTTCACTGAAGCTGAATAATTTGCGGTGCTGGTTATTCTCATACTGCTTCCGGCGGGTAAGCTCAGCTTGCTGCCACTCCTCCCACCGATCTTTCAGCACAATATTTCCTTCCAGCATATGCACAACTTCCGACATAGCAGGGCGTTGACCAGGGTTAATGTGGGTGCAGAGGAGTGCTACTTGGATAATTTTTACTAGCTCTTGAGAGTCATATCCACAGTTTATATTGCGGTCTATGATTTCTTCCAATCGCCCTTCTTGCATCATCAATTTCACCTTCAGATTAATTAGTCAATCTCATATGAGTCAACCATGTGAGTATGCAAGCCAAGATATTAGTAGAAAATGCAAGGAAATTTCATTGTTCATACCACAAGCCTAAACATATTGCATAGTGCTCATATTTAAGCACCAAACTGCTGCCCATATTAGTTATTAAGGTGAGAAAGAATGGCTACATCAGAATGCTTTTGGTTACTCTAGTTTCATAAGATTTCAGAAACATCATGCAATATAATCTTTACTTGGTTACTTATAAACAACAGTTCAGTAAAGTAGTACTATCTTACTTGATCAATGAGCATGACCTCACCAGCTCCTTCCATGAAGTCGGGGAAAATTGCACGCTCACCTGTCACAATCTCTAATAACATGACACCATATCCAAATATGTCTGTCTTCACTGATGGCCTTCCCGTCTTAAAGTACTCAGGAGCTATGTGGCCCATTGTCCCGCGGACCCCCGTTGTCACTGTGTTTCTCCCCATGTCCATCATCTTCGCCAGCCCAAAGTCTCCTATGACTGCTTCAAACTTCCCGTCAAGTAGGACATTGGCGGCCTTGACATCACGGTGGATGATTTTGGGGTTGCAGTGCTCATGAAGATATTCCAAACCACGGGCAGCACCAAGTGCGATTCTCATTCTTGTTGGCCAATCTAATGTTTGTTCATTAAGTTCTATATCTGGAATTGTTTAAGTTCCATTAGCAGTAGTGTTGCACAAATGAATTATATGATATAGTATTATCCTAAAAAACATATAATGAAACAAATGTCCGGTATAGAACTTAGAGATAATTTAATATACCTCTGTTCTAACATAGCCTACCAATAGGGGTGGACAAATACGGTCTCACGGTTTGACCGATTTTTGCTAGTTCAGTTTTTTTGCACTAAACTCGAAGTTGAGGTTGATTTTGTGAAGAAGAATGAATTCCCCGGTTTGTACGGTGTGGGATTTTGCACACCCCTACCTACCTACCAAAACTTTTTATATTTAGGAACTGATGTAGTACTTCATAATATCTATTTTCTCACTTACTGAACATTTACAACCTGCACTCTAGTTTCTGGTCTACACTAACTGATACAACACAATTGCATACGTCAACCCACCTGACACACCTAAACAAAGACCAATTAAATAGAAATATTAATAGACTTTTATAATGATGAAGAGGTTATCTTAGTACCTCTTAAACGGGAAGCAACACTCAGGTTCTCCATGAAAGGGTATACCAAGAGCCGCTCTGTCGGCGTTGTGCAGAACCCTATTAATCTTAATATGTTCTTATGCACAGCAATGCTTATCAATTCCACTTCTCTGAGGAAAGCCATTTCACCTTCAGGGCTTCCCACTTCAAACAGTCGTTTGACTGCAACGTTCTTACCGTCTGGACCTGGAAGCACTCCTATGTACACTTTACCAAAACCGCCCTTGCCAAGAACATTTAGCTCACTGAAATTATTGGTTGCAATCTGGAGTTCTCGCCACGAGAAACGCTTTATCTGCCCAAACTCTAGGCTGTGGTCATGCTGACCTAAAAATTGAAGCAAATGGTTCAAATCATGGAAAATGTTCGTCATCATTGAAATTTTAATTATGATATAAATTCGAAAAAAATTTGTAGTGATCTTGCTGAATGAACCTGCAACATCAATGTATATTTCAGGATGGTGGCGCATTCTTTGCCACCATAGCAGAAATAGAACTACAAACACAATCAGTGTGACTGCTCCACCAATGCTTCCAATAATCACCTTGAGTCTGGAGTTCCTTGATCCACCTGTTGCTATTACCGATCATTTAGTTTGACAATATATGTTTTTTTTTTACAGATGTAGGGTTCAATATATATTGCTATGTGGCTATCTAAATCACCTGTCTTATTAGTGCCTCCCGCACATGAAGTTAAGTGCTGGTCACAATTAAAATGATTGCCTGTATAGCTGGAAAAACTTAATTTCAATTATTATGTAAACTGTAAAGTGGTACACATGAAATTGTTTGTATAACATAATTTAAATACTAAAGATATACGTACTTATATTGGGACACCTGAAGTAGCTGTTCTGGTATTTCACCGCTAAGATTGTTATATGCAAGATTGCTGCAAAACACGAGTTATCATATATCATAAGATAATAGAGCTGTCTTTTATTTATGTGAAAAAGTAGTAATAATGAATATTGTTGGTGACATTCACTGTTGCACAAGTTTTATGGATAAATCAGCACCAATATCCAACTTACATATTGTTCAATGATGAAAGATTTGACAAAGAGCTTGGAATGTTGCCAATCAACAAATTTTGGCTTAGATCCCTGTCCAAGATATCAGTGTTAGAGCTGTTCTTCAGCCATGATAACACGAGTTATGGGCTCACTTACAGATTTTGGAGCTCTGAAAGAAGTCCAACAGATTCAGGTATCGAGCCATTTAATTTATTTCTTCCAAGTTTTAGAGTCATTAAATTTGATAGGTTCCCTAGCTCTTGTGGAATTCCTCCTGTTATGCTGTTACCGTCCAATAACCTGAAAACAAGTATGTAATAATCAGAAAGTCATCCCTTTTGGAAGGAAAAGTGAGATGCATGTTTGATTAGACTCTTTCTTGTAAAGTGTGATCTTGAAATACAACATAGTTGCAGAGTAGATTGTTAGTGACGTATAGATCCCTTTACTGTATATTCCCCTAGTGTATGAGGGGCTCCCCTGCATATTGCAACACATGTACATGTACTGGCCTTTGGCCCCTAGTGAATACTAGTTGCCTATTCACAACATGGTATCAGAGCTCTAGGTTTATCTCTTTGCACGCTGCAACTCCGTGCTTGATCCGCGCCGCCGCCGATGATCTTTCCAGCCGCCGCTGCTCCACTTCCTTCTTCCTCTCCCGTTCTCGTCGGGATCGAGTTGATTTCCAATTTTTTTGGCCATTTCTGTCGGTTCCAGAGCTTCAAATTGGGCTCAACCTGCCGGATCCTGTCGGCCACCGCTGCTCTCCGCCTCCGGCCGGCCTTGCAGGCCCCGTCCCGGCCGCCCCAGCCGCCGGCAGGCCCTGCCCCGTCCGCTTCTGGCCGGCACCGCCCCGGCCAACCAAGTCTCCGGCCGGCAGCCCCTGCCTCCGGCCGCCCCCCCTCCGGCTGGCCTTACCCCGGCCGGCTTTCCTCCGGCTGGCCTTGCCCCGGCCGGCTCTCCTCCGGCCGCCCGTGGTAAAGCTCGACCCGGCCAGCTCTGCCTCTGGTTGCCAGATCCAGATCTAAAAAAACGGAGAAAGAGCAAGATGGCATCCTCTTCGTCTGGCTATGTAGTATCCCACGATGCCTAGTCATCTTTGATGGTACCAACTATGGAGAGTTTGCTGCCTTTATGCGCATTCACATGCGTGGTCTTCGGCTGTGGGGTCTTCTTACCTGCAAGGTCTCTTGTCCGCCACATCCCACTGCTCCTGTGCCTCCTACCCCGCCGTCAGTGCCACAGGCCTTGCTGATGATGCTACTCAGGCTGATCGGGATGCAGCCAAGTCTGCCGAGGCTGCTGCTGATGAGGCATATGAGGAGCAGGTACTTGTTTATTCAGAGGCTCTTGGCTCCTACCGTGATAGTTTGGCTGCTTTTACTCAGTGGTGTGATGAGGATGCTAGAGCTGCTGCCGTTCTTTCTCAGAGTGTTCAACCACAGTTTGCTTCTGAGTTTATGGGCCTGGGTACTGTTGCTGAGATGTGGTCTTACCTTTGTCAGCGCTATCAACCTTCTGGGGATTCTCTGTGTTGCGTCAGGAGCATGATCTTCAGCAGGGTGACTTTACTGTTGATGAGTACTACACCCAGAGTGCGGCTATCTAGAGCCAGCTTGACTCCCTTCGCAGTGCTATCTGTGGTACTTGTCAGTGTTGCCGGATAGTACGTTCAGATATGGATTTTTAGAGGATCCATGAGTTCCTGTCTAGACTTCATCCAGAGTTTGAGCCCCGTCGTGCCCAGTTGTTTGCTCGGGGCCGTGTTCCTCTCTCAGAGGTGTTGACTGAGCTCCGTGTTGAGGAGACTCGTCTGTGTGGTGCTGGTCTACTTGGGACACCTTCTGTTCTTGCTGCTCGAGTACCGGTTACACCAGCACCGCCGCTTCTACCTACACCAGTGCCTGCTGCTACTGGAGGAGCTCGGCCCTCTCGCGGTGGGGGTCGCCCTCGTCCTCCTCGGTTCTGCACTCAGTGTTGGAGGCCTGGTCACCTTGAGTCCGACTGCTATCAGAAGCAGTGAGGAGTGCCTCCATGTGCTCCACCTTCAGCGCCTATCACCACCGGCTTCACTGAGCAGGATATTGCGAGGCTTCAGCGCCTCCTTGCCTCCTCTGGCTCTGCTTTGATGGGTACTGCTGCCTCTGTGGCTGGTTCCTCTACACAGTCAGGTACATCCTCGTGGGTTCTGGATTCTGGAGCTTCTTTCCACATGTCCCTTGATTCTTCCTCTCTTTCTTCTCTTCGATCTCTCCCTCTTCCTGTTCATGTTCTTACTGCTGATGGTACTTCTCTTCCTGTTGCTAGTCGTGGTACTCTTTCTACTCCCTCCTTTTCCGTTCCTGATGTTTCTCATGTTCCCCGCCTTACCATGAACTTGTTTTCCGTTGCTCAACTCACTGATTCTGGTTGTCGGGTCATTCTTGATGTTGATTCTTGTTCTGTTCAGGACACTCACATCCGGGCACTGGTTGGGGCTGGCCCTCGGTGCCGTGATTCTCAGGGACTTTGGGAGCTTGACTGGCTTCATGTTCCTTCTTCTACCACTTCACCGACTGCACCACGTGTGCTTGCTGCTTCCACTACCGCCTCCTTTCAGCAGTGGCATCATCGTCTTGGTCATCTTTGTGGTTCTCGCTTCTCGTCTTTACTTCGTCGAGGTCTTCTGGGGTCTGTCTCAGGAGATGTCTCGCTTCATGGTTGTTAGGGCTGTAGGCTTGGTAACAGAATTAGTTACCTTATCCTACTAGTGAGTCTGTATCTCAGCGTCCTTTTGATTTGGTTCATTCTGATGTATGGGGTCCGGCTCCCTTTGCTTCCAAGGGGGGCCAACGCTACTATGTTATTTTTATCGATGACTTCTCTCGCCACACTTGGATCTACTTTATGACTTCTGGTCGCGAGGTTCTCTCGATATATAAGCGTTTTGCTGCCATGGTCCATACTCAGTTTTCCACGCCTATTCGTGTATTTCGGGTTGATTCTGCTGGTGAGTATATCTCCCAGCTGTTGCGTGGTTTCCTTACTGAGCAGGGCACTCTTGCCCAGTTCTCCTGCCCTGGTGCTCATGCCCAAAATGGTGTGGCTGAGCGCAAGCATCGCCACCTGCTTGAGACGGCTCATGCGATGATGATCTCTGCCTCTCTTCCTCCTCACTTCTGGGCTGAGGCTGTGTCTATTTCCACCTATCTCATCAACCTTCAGCCCTCCACGGCCCTGCAGGGTGCCTCTTGAGCGTCTTACTGGCCACGCTCCTGACTATTCGACCCTTCGTATTTTTGGTTGCGTTTGCTATGTTCTTGCTCCACGCGAACGCACCAAGCTGACTGCTCAATCTGTTGAGTGTCTTTCTTGGCTACAGTCCTGAGCACAAGGGATATAAGTGTTGGGATCCTATTGGAGTCCCGTCCCTTCTACCTGCGTCCCTCCTCCTCTTCCTTCTTGGTGGATGATATCTCTTTTCTCATGTTCCCTGACTCACCTCCTCCTGTGCCTCAGGTCCCTGCTCCGCCGAGTCTCTCACCACCTTCTACTCCTTCACCCACCAGACCCACCTCTCCTCCCTCACCATCTTCCCCACCCTCCACACCTTCCTCTCCCATGTCACCTTCCTCGCCTACGGTGGTCCCTCCTTACCCTTTTCACTACTCCCGTCGACCACGTGAGGCTGATGATGCTCCTCCTGACATGCCCTCCACCTCTGGTGACATGCCCTCTCCACCCGAGCCGCCTCATCATCTTCGTGCTCGTCCTCGTCCTCCTCCTGATCGCTATTCTCCCACTCACTACAGCTGTTGTTCTTGAGCCGACCTCTTCTCGGGATGTTGTTGCTCATCCCGAATGGCAGCTAGCGATGGCTGAGGAGATTGCTGCCCTCGAGCGTACTGGCACCTGGGATGTTGTCACTCCTCCCTCTGTTCGTCCCATCACCTGCAAGTGGGTCTACAAGATCAAGACTCGCTCCGATGGTTCTCTTGAGCGCTACAAGGCTCGTCTTGTGGCTCGTGGCTTTCAGCAGGAGCATGGCCGTGACTACGACGAGACCTTTGCTCCAGTGGCTCACATGACCACTGTTCGTACTCTTCTTGCCGTTGTTCTTGTTCGTCACTGGTCTGTCTCTCAGCTTGATGTGCAGACTGCTTTTCTTAACGGTGAGTTACGTGGGGAGGTATACATGCAGCCACCTCCTGGGTACTCTATTCCCGATGGCATGGTCTGTCGTCTCAGGTGCTCTCTCTATGGCCTTAAGCAAGCCCCTCGCGCCTGGTTTCAGCGTTTCGCCTCTGTGGTGACCTCTGCAAGTTTTGTCCCCAGCGCCCATGATCCTGCGCTCTTTGTCCACACATCTTCTCGTGGTTGGACTCTCCTTCTTTATGTCGATGACATGATCATCACAGGTGACGACCCTGAGTACATTGCCTTTGTCAAGGTCCGTCTTCGTGATCAGTTCCTCATGACTGATCTTGGTCCTCTTCACTACTTTCTTGGGATTGAGATTTCTTCTACCTCCGATGGCTTCTATATCTCCCAGGAGAAGTATATTCAGGATCTTCTCACTCGTGCCGCCCTTGGTGATGAGCGCACTGTAGAGACTCCTATGGAGCTCAATGTCCATCTCCGTGTTACTGATGGTGATCCTCTTCTGGATCCGACTCGCTATCGTCACTTGGTTGGGAGCCTTGTCTACCTTGCTGTCACCCGTCCTAACATCTCATACCCGGTCCACATCTGCTCCCACTAGTGTCCACTATAGTCATCTCCTTCGTGTCCTCCGTTATCTTCGTGGCACTATCTCCCGTCGTCTTTTCTTTCCTCGCTCTAGCTCCTTACAGCTCCAGACCTACTCAGATGCTACATGGGCTAGTGATCCATCGGATCGCAAGTCTCTTTCTGCCTACTGTGTCTTCGTCTCTCGTACGAGTGTCGAGGCTGAGTTGCGAGCGATGGCTCTCCTGACGGCAGAGATGACTTGGTTACGCTAGTTACTGGAGGACTTTGGTGTTTCTGCTGACGCCCCGACTCCTCTCTTATCTGACAGTAATGGTGCCATCAGCATTGCGCGTGATCCGGTGAAGCACGAGCTCACCAAACACATTGGCGTTGATGCCTTCTTTGTGCGTAATGTTGTGCAGGATGAGGTTATGGCTCTTCAGTTTGTGCCTTCCGAGCTACAGCTTGCCGACTTCTTCACGAAGGCCCAGACTAGAGCACAGCATGGGTTCTTTCTCTCCAAACTCAGTGTTGTTGATCCACCGTGAGTTTGAGGGGGGTGTTAGTGATGTATAGATCCCTTTAGTGTATATTCCCAGTGTATGAGGGGCTTCCTGCATATTGTAACACATGTACATGTAGTAGCCTTTGGCCCCCAGTGAATACTAGTTGCCTATTCACAACATAGATAACTGAACTTACAGCTGCTGTAAAGTTGTTATCGTTGCAATGCTGGGCGACAAGACTCCACTTAATCCTGACGAGCTCAAAGTTCTGCAAATTTGGAAATGAGAAACTAGCATGTAGTCACCTGAACATGAGTAAATTGCTACAGAGAACTGTATTATAATAGTAAAAGGATGAATGAGTTGATCATGAAGAATGTGCTGCCGAAGTGAAACCCTTGTTTTCTGATGAGAGGCTTTCAAGGGTTCTAATTAGAGGTTGGTATCAAGCATTTCAAAAATTATTTAGTAGAAGTAGTGAAGATTTCACTATGCTCATAGGCCAGAGTGTATTTTTTTTTAAAGTACTTGAGATGAATTCTTTCACTTACATTCCAATAACGTCGCCGTGTTGATCACATCTAACATTAGCAAGGTAGCAGGGGCTAACTTGATTATCATTCCAGTCTTTCAAAACACCGCGGCTGTCGGTGAGCATCATCCTTATTTCATGCAGTGCTATGACTGAGAAAAAAAGTCATTTTGTTTGCAAGATTATGAGGTAGGCACTAAATACAAGAGAATGTATATGTTCAGTGTTTCACTTGCAATCTGGATCCTAACTGATGCAAACCAAAAGTAATCCAATTCATTAAAACAATTAAATATTTAATATTTGATGAGAAGTGCTTTTACAGTTTTATGCTCCCTAGGAATAGAACTGAAAATCTACTAAGCAATTGAAGGAGTGGTTGATATCCACTAGCCAGCACTGGTGTATTAGTAGCTCAATTTTAGGCCACATTTACAACACATTCCATAGGATTACTATGGTAATTATACTGTTTATATGAAACATACTTGGCTAATTATAATTTATAAGACAGGGAAGCAAATCTCCAACTGATAGTCTAGTCAAATAGAAATAATCAATAGTTCGCAGTAAAATATTCCAATTAAATATGAAATAACCTAATGCTGACCATGTAAAGTAATATCTGATGTGGCAAAGATATTTAAATATATATCAAAATATAAGGGATTTACCTTGGCGGTCAGGAGCTGCCAAAGATTGGAGGCACCCCAATAAAACTAATCCGAAAGCTACTAACTTCATGCTTTCTGAAACTATTTTCCGTTTGTTTTGTTTTTCGGGAGCACAAACACTGCTCGATTTATTCTGAATTTGTGCTTGATGGAACACAGAAGGATCAGTTTAATCTGAATTAGTGCCAGGTAGCCGCATTACTGAATAGCAAAATAAAGTGTGTGAGAAGACCAGCAGAGCGAACTGAGAAGAATGGAACACACAAAGCAGCAAGACAACAATGTTCAGAGAGAAGTCTGACAAGAACCTACAACTGAAAAACAGGAAGGAAGATTCAGGTTAATGAAATCCTAATTGCAATGATGAAAATTGGTTTCAGTTACAAATTATCATTTCCATCTCAAGTCCATAGATTGGATCCAGTGAGACTATCGAATATAAAGATGAGACACCATGACCCAGTAACTATTGTTTTGAAATAAATGATGCTACTGCTGGAATAAAGGTACCCACTTGGGCCCTATGCAGTTTTTAGTGAACGCCACAACAGATATGTTGTATCTTATTTACATGCCGCAGTACACGACACACATAATTTTATTTTTTAATTTATTTTTGTTATGACCCATTGTTATAAGCATCTTGATATATGGGGAGAGAAGTTGAGAAAAAAATAAAATGAGTTTAAGTTTTGGCAATAACATTGCAATTTCCCCAACTTCACAGCCTGTTCTTAGTATACTTATTAAGAATTTGAGCATAAAGATTCATGATATCTAAAATGGACTCTGTTTTCAGTTTCCTACTAATTCTGGTTCTTCAGGTGGAGGCTTCTGAACATAATCTACTGCACCTGAGTGCTTGAGCAAAAAAAAACCTCCCCAATTCATCCCTTCCCTGCACACAAGGGAAGCAAGAGACCAGACAACCTCAGAGAAGAACACACAACGGTCAGTCTAAAGGAAGGAAAGCAATCAAGTGAAGCAAAGAAGAGGCAGATTCAGAAGTTAACCATGTGTACATGGAAGGAGAACTTACAGGAGAAGAGAGACAGACAGAAGCATGTGGTGCTCCTGAAATCCTTTGACCTTTCTTATTTCAGGTGTATCTTAGAAGAAGACACTGAGTCTGAGCTCTGAGCTCAGAGGGAAGTGTAGTACTGGACTCCCACACATGCATTTGACTTGAGTGGGTGAAACTTAACAGAGTGCTTCGTGAAGGAATAAGCGATGAAGTCCGTTCATCTCATCGTATCTCGCAACGGACATCTCAGATCGAATGCCTCATGGACTCGCCGGTGCACAGTTGATCTGGGCCATCTACTG
Source organism: Lolium rigidum (assembly GCF_022539505.1). Classification (NCBI taxonomy): domain Eukaryota; kingdom Viridiplantae; phylum Streptophyta; class Magnoliopsida; order Poales; family Poaceae; genus Lolium; species Lolium rigidum. Next base: position 211,652,657 of record NC_061510.1, read on the forward strand.
GCGATCCAATGGCTGAAATGCACTCTGGTCAGTGGTCACTGTTTGGGCACCGAAAGTTTTCCGTTAGAGCTTTACCCTAGTTAAATAGCTGACTAGTAGATCTTCGAAATTCCATAACATTTAGAGGGGCCAGCCATGCTATCTTTCGGCATATGGTTTTGTAGGAAGAGCCAGCTGAGCATTTAGGTATCAGCGTAGAGTGTTGAAACTAAAATTATGGAGTTAGAGCCTCAAATCTGCTTAAGGAGACTGTGCTCCCCTTCCCCGCTGACTAGTATAAGCAAGGGATAATTACCCAAAACACCATGTGTTCCTTCATCTTTCTGTGCAACACCCTCAGCCAGGCTCCACTATCACACTTTAAAGCATATCTAGGTTGATGCTACTTTGCAAAAGTTTTCTATAAGTTATTGGAGTAAGTATACCAGCTAATCTGTCTATACTAATTTCTTGCAGAAACCAAGTGGATTTGTTGGAGCCTTCATGCTGATGTTGACGTACTTGAACAATATATATTCCCTGATCTTAAAACGACAATGGCGATAGACGAATTACAGGTTATGGTCCTCTGCTCAGTGTGTTATATCTTCCCAAGATGTGCCTTTCATGATGACCATGGCACCACGAGAAGTGTGGATATGATCAGTTTGTCTATTACTCCCCTTCAATTATTTGTAGTACTATTTGCGGGTTGCTATCCTATTAGTTACCAGAGTATAGCTTATTCGGGAATCACTGGTTTCGTTAATTGCATTTCCATTCCAGCACTAACATGCTATATTCTCCCACTAAAATTTGTGTTAACCCATAGTTTAGGTTTTAGCTGGTAGTAGTGAGTGGTGACGCCGACCCGGAGGAATGGAACCTGGGTACGCGCGCACCCATTTACGAAAAGTTCAAAAAAAATGCTATTTAAAAGTTTTTAAAAAATGTGAAGTAAAATTTTGCATGTACATATTATGTTGATACTTACTCGTATGAGTTTTCACGAAAAAATACCATTGTGTGTGGCCTGTATAAAAATGACAAAATGTCTAAATGAGAATAGTGAACAGGAATTTGTACTATTCACAGGAATAGGAATTTGCATTTTGTCATTTTTGTGTAGGTCACACACAATGGTATTTTTCCGTGAAAACACACATGAGTAAGTATCAACATAATATCTACATGCAAAAATTTACTTCACATTTTTTAGAAACTATTAAATAGCATTTTTTGAACTTTTCGTAAATGGGTGCGCGCGCACCCAGGTTCCATTCACCATTTTCGGTGGTGACGCATCCTTAATTAGTTAGCACATAGTTCTGCTTTATTTTGCCCCACTCCCCCTGTTTTGCTTTGGTCAGTTGCAGGTGACTATGAATGTTTTTTTTATAATAAAAAGCTGTGTGCATCTACCGATGCAGAGGCCGGGGTGCTCCCCATTTCGAAAAAAAAGTTGCAGGTGCCATTGTTGGTTTGTAGTTTTGCCTTTTCTCTGTCTTTCTTGACATGTATATATGGTTGGAAGGTTCTATATTGTGCAGTGTAAGCAAAGAGATTCTGTTGAAGGTTGACTCTTGCCCAGCATGCTAAAGTCTGTATATATGTGCCACTCTTCACTTCATAAATCCATTTCGTGCATAGAAGTATATCTGTATATCAAAAGTGCAGTACTACGTGTATCATTCTACCTATAAGCTGAATCTGGATATCTAAATACTTTTGGTTATACAGTAAAGTTGCACATCTGCCAGTCCAAGAAAACAAAAAAAAAATACTCAGCATGTTCTTTGAATTACAGGAAAGGTGCCTTAGGCATGTTCTAAAAAATGTTAAGTTAATCCCTTTGCCAATTTTCTTCGCTCTGTATTTATTCCTTCGCCAATTTTCCAAAATGATCAAGAAAAGGACACTCTTCTACTTTAGGAAATGCAGGATAAGAAGCAATATTCGCAGCAATTCATTTTAGCCATTGGGGTCTGCAACTCAACCTATTTGTTCTTCAGCTAATCTACAATTATGGATGTCAACATGTAGTAGGGTGCATAAATGTCAGTCGAGTGGATCACACCATATGTTCTCTCTCTCTCTCTAGCTCAGTGTATAGCTTGAAAAATCCCAGGAATCCAATACGTAGCCTCTAAGCAATGTTTCCAGAAGTTGAATATGAGATAGCATTAGCAAAAAAGATAGGTAGAGAATAAACACCTACACATCATAGTTCGGTCTCCCAACATTAATTTTCCATAAAGTTTAGATGCATCCAGAATAAACAAAAAACTACTGGGCAGAAACAGAAAAGGCATATTTATTAAATTAAGAAAAGGAAAGAGTACTTTGCAGATAGGCTCAAGTATGTGTCATCTACAAGACCACAGAACTAAAGTTTGAAGGTTAAGCAACCTGGTCACTAGGCCAAACAATGCCCAGCACAATCTTTAGCTGAAATGCAAGAAAGTTAATAATAGTTCTAGTCTAGTGAGCTAGTGCTGGGCGTATCTATTCTGTTGCCATTACTCTGATGCCTCACATTGTTCCAAATGCATCCTCATCCAAACCCACTTCTCCATCGAACCAAAAGTTTTGACAGGTTTTTTTTGAAGGGGAAGTTTTGACAGGTTCGGCCCGGACTAGAGAGAATATTGCGACCCTTCCTCCTCTGGTCTCATCCAACCGAAAGTTTTCTCCTGTGATCCTGTCCTCCAGTGAATTGCTCCTACGTTCTGATGCACAGAAACTGAATCCATCACATGGTTCCTTCTCTGTGGGTTTCTTGCTAGCTTCCCGGGACAACTGGACAAGAGAAATGAAAACACGCACTGGCATGTTAGATACGAAAGGCTACGGAAGAAGAGACGGCTCAATCCATAACTGATGGCAATAGTTGCAAAAGCAGGCAAGCCCCAGAGCCGTGAATAGAGAAAAATATAAGTATGGATTCTCAACGCATAAAATATGACAAGAGCGAGTGAGATGCTACGTGGCAACTCCGTGTTGCTGTCGTCGCTGCCGTCAATCTCTCCGGTGATTGTTCCTCCGGCCTACTACTACCATGACCACCTCCTTCCGCGTCCTACCACGGCCAGCCTGCTCCGGCCACCTCCGCTGCGGCCCTGCTCCAGCCAGCTCTGACCGGCCCTGTCCCTGGCCGGCGCGCCCCCTGCCGGCTCCGCCCCGGCTCGCCCCCTGCCAGCCCCGCCCCGGCCTGACCTGTCACCGGCCCCGCACCAGGCCGGCGTGCCTCTGGCCCGCGCGCCCCCGGCCGGCCCGCTTCCCGCTGGCCTGCCTCCGGTCGGTCCTGCCACTGGCCGGCCTGCACATCGCGAGCGTGAGCATGTTCTGCTCGAGTGTCAGATCCAGATCTAGATCTGGGAGTTGACAAAAAATGGCGCCCTCCTCATCTGGCTATGTCAGTATTCCTCGGTGCCCAGTGATCTTTGATGGTACCAACTATGGAGAGTTCGCCGCCTTTATGCGCATTCACATGCGTGGTCTTCGCCTGTGGGGTGTTCTTACCGGCGAGGTCTCTTGTCCGTCGCATCCCACTGCTCATGTGCCTCCTACCCCCCCCCCCCGCCAGTGCCACATGCCCTTGTTGATGATTCTACTGAGGCTGCTCAGGATGCAGCCAAGTCTGCCGAGGATGCTGCTGATGAGGCATATGAGTAGCAGGTACTTGCTTATTCCGAGGCTTTTGGTTCCTAGCGTGATAGTATGGCCGCCTTTACTCAGTGGTGTGATGAGGATGCCAGGGCTGCTGCCGTTCTTTCTCAAAGTATTCAGCCACAGTTTGCTTCTGACTTCATGGGCCTTGTTACTATCGCTGAGATGTGGTCTCACCTTTCGTCAGCGCTATCAGCCTTCTGGGGATTCTCTGTATTTATCTGTGTTGCGTCAGAAGCATGATCTTCAGCATGGTGACTCTACCGTTGACAAGTTCTACACCTAGAGTGCGGTGATCTGGCGCCAGCTTGACTCCCTTCGCAGTGATGTCTGTGGTACTTGCCAGTGTTGCCGGACAGTACGCTCAGATGTGAAATTCCAGAGGATCCATGAGTTCCTGTCTAGAATCCGTCCAAAGTTTGAGCCCCGTCGTGCCCAGTTGTTTGCTCGGGGCCGTGTCCCTATCTCAGAGGTGTTGACTGAGCTCCGAGTTGAGGAGACCCGTCTGCGTGGTGCCGGTCTGCTTGGGACACCTTCTGTTATTGCTGCTCGGGTTCCTACTGTACCTACACCGCCGCTCTTGCCCATGCCACCTGGTCGTGGAGGTCATTCTTCCCGTGCCCTGGGACACCCTCGTTCAGGTCTGCTGTGTGGATATTGCCACAAGCCCGGACATCCAGAAACTGACTGTTTCAAGAAGAAGCGCCAATTGCGCACTGGCACGCTCCCCACCTCTACTGGTCCTCGTGCTCCCTCTTCAGTGTCCTCCACCACCGACTTCACCGAGCAGGACATTGCGAGACTTTGACGCCTTCTTGCCTCCTCTGGCTCTTCTTCGACTGGCACCGCTGCCTCAGTGGCGGCTCCTTCTACACAGTCAGGTACATCCTCGTGGGTTCTGGAGTCTGGAGTTTCTCTTCACATGTCTCCTGATTCTTCCTCTCTTTGTTCTCTTCGACCTCTTTCTCTTCCTGTTAATGTTCTTACTCCCGATGGCACTTCTCTTCCTGTTGCTAGTCGTGGCACTCTTTCTACTTCCTCCTTTTTCGTTCCTGATGTTTCTCATGTTCCCCGTCTTACCATGAAGTTGTTTTCCGCTGCTCAACTCACTGATTCTGGTTGTCGGGTCGTTCTTGATGTTGATTCTTGTTCTGTTCAGGACACTCACACTCGGGCACTGGTTGGGGCTGGCCCTCGTTGCCGTGACTCCCAGGGACTTTGGGAGCTTGACTGGCTTCATGTTCCTTCTTCTACCACTTCACCGATTGCACCACGTGTGCTTGCTGCTTCCACTCTCGCCTCCTTTCAGTAGTGGCATCACCGTCTTGGTCATCTTTGTGGTTCTCGCTTGTCGTCTTTACTTTGTCGAGGTCTTCTAGGGCCTGTCTCAGGAGATGTCTCGCTTCAGGGTTGTCAGGGTTGTAGGCTTGGTAAACAGAATCAGCTACCTTATCCTACTAGTGAGTCTGTATCTCAGCGTCCTTTTGATTTCGTTCATTCTGATGTATGGGGTCCGACTCCCTTTGCTTCGAAGTGGGGCCAACGCTATTATGTTATTTTTATCGATGACTTCTCTCGCCATACCTGGATCTATTTTATGATTTCTCCCAGCGAGGTTCTCTCGATATATAAGCGTTTTGCTGCCATGGTCCATACTCAGTTTTCCACGCCTATTCGTGTGTTTCGGGTTGACTCCGCTGGTGAGTATATCTCCCATCTCTTGCGTGGTTTTCTTGCTGAGCAGGGCACTCTTGCCCAATTCTCTTGCCCTGGCGCCCATGCTCAAAATGGTGTGGCTGAGCGCAAGCATCGCCACCTGCTTGAGATGGCTAGTGCGATGATGATCACCGCCTCTCTTCCTCCTCACTTCTAGGCTGAGGCTGTGTCTATTTCCACCTATCTCATCAACCTTCAGCCCTCCACGGCCCTGCAGGATGGTATTCCTCTTGAGCGTCTTACTGGCCGCACTCCTGATTATTCGAACCTTCGTCTTTTTGGTTGCGTTTGCTATGTTCTTCTTGCTCCACGCGAACGCACCAAGCTGTCTGCTTAGTCTGTTGAGTGTGTCTTTCTTGGCTACAGTCCTGAGCACAAGGGATATAAGTGTTGAGATCCTGTTGATCGTCGGATGCGCATCTCTCGAGACGTTACTTTTGATGAGCCCCGTCCTTTTTACCTGCGTCCCTCCTCCTCTTCCTTCTCGGTGGATGATATCTCTTTTCTCATGTTCCCTGATTCACCTCCTCCCGTGCCTCAGGTCCCTGCTCCGCCGAGTCCCTCACCACCTTCTACTCCTTCTTCACCCACCAGACCCCCTCTCGTCCCTCACCGCCTTCCCCACCCTCCCCATCTTCTTCCCCCATGTCCCCTTCCTCGCCTACGGTGATCCCTCCCTACCCATTTCACTACTCCCATCGTCCACGTGATGACGATGCTCCTCCTCCTTGAAAGGATCGTATGCCCCACCTAGAGGGGGGGGGGGGTGAATAGGTGCTAACCAATCTTTAGTTCTTTTTCAATTTAGGCTTGACACAAAGGAAAATTCTCTAGATATGCAACTATGTGAATTTACCTATATGACAAGATCAACTACTAAGCAATATATATCTAGACAATATATAGGGGAGCTAATAAGGATAGAGGTAACCGAGAGTGGAAGTACATCTACGTTTGGAGGAGTGTGGATATAGCTAGACACAGAGATGATTCATGTAGTTCCTTCCTTTTGAGGGGAAGTACGTCTACGTTTGGAGGAGTGTGGTCGCCACGAAGGCCAGACCAATGCCACAAAGGCTTCACTCAGGTCTCCTGTGAGCAACGCCACAAAGGCCTAGCCTACTTCCACTAAGGGATTTCCTCGATGCGGAAATCGGGCCTTTACAAGGTTCTTGGGGCACACATCCACAACCGAATTGGAGGCTCCCAAAATCTGTAACAACACAACAGCAACAAGAACAAATCAACCACAAACAACTAGAGTTTCCAAAGAGGAACACTAGCAAAGGGGTCCTCAAGAATATGAAGGGGAAATGCAAATCTCTTTGGTGAAGATGTAGATCGGAGTCTTCTCCTTCTATTCGCCAAAGATCAAGAGCTTTGGATGGTTTGAGGGGGAGATCTTGTGATTCTTGTGTTTCTTGAAGTGGCTCTAATGGTGGATGAACTTGGGAAGCAATGAGCAACTTGAGCTGGAAGAAGGAGGGGGTATTTATACCCCCACAAAATTTAGCCGTTGCAGACTTTTAGGGCCGGAATTTCCGGTGTAAGTTGGGGCCGGAATTTCCGCCCCCCCCCCCCCCAGAATTTCTACCCCCTCGATACAAAAGTCCGGGAAAATTTCCGGGGGGTATACTGAAATCCTGGACCCTCAGGTCCATAGCGAAATTTTGGCGGCCGGAAATTCTCAAAAAATCTGAGCCGGAATTTCCGCCCCCCCCCCTCGGAATTTCCGCCCCTTCGATAGAAATTTCTGGGCAAATTTCCGGGGGTTATCCAGGGGCTCTGGACCTTTTAGTCCTTAGCGAAAATTTGGTTTCCGGCCCGGAATTTCCAGCATGGAAATTCCAGCCTTCTTCTTTTCTTCTCCTTTTTCATCCACGGCTTTTCCCTTTTTAATACTTCTCACTTCAAACTATAATGTAGATCATATCTACATACTAAGCCACATTAGATCATCACATATGTTGTCATCAAACATACAAACCATAATTATGGAGAGATGTTCTTTCAATCTCCCCCTTTTTGGTGTTTGATGACAACAAAAGGGTTTGCAATAAACTTACTAGTACTAGAAAACATGTTGAGACTAAGATAGAGGCACTCCCCCTAGATGTGTGCATATAAGTAGTTTGCATTTGAATACGAATAAACCACACATAGGTTCGAGTGACCTCGATAAATAGACTAGGCAACATGACACAATAATAAGAGCAAGAGACATAATCACATATAGTTGAGACTTGAGATAGAGATCATACCCATATGGTGATATAGAATACCGAATACCATAAATTACACACCATATAATAATGCATAGTCTCAATATATAAAATACTGAAATCCATGTCTCACACAATGAACCGTACTCCAAGCACACATAACATAGTACACAAATGAAAGCCAAATGTTCAACAAATAAAAGGGACACAAGCTCTCAAATAGTGGTAAAAGGCATATGCTTGTGTCCTCCCATGCAAATCCCGGAGATATCCTACATAGAACAACTTCTCCCCCTTTGACATCGAAACGCCAAAAAGGGAGAAGAGCGATGCTAAGCGCCCCAAGAGAATCACTCCGAGCCCGAGCCTGAGCCTGTCTCATACTCGTCCTCGCTGTCCTCGGTGGCCGGTGTAGTGCGTGGGATGCTACTCCTCAGAACACTCTGCTCGATCTCTAACCAGTGAACCTGAGAAGAGTGCTAGCTGCTGTAGGAGGGGTGGACAGGAGGCTCAGGAGGAGGGCCTTGCTCACCACTGAGCTTATGTAGAATGACCGCCTGAGTATGCTGGATATCGGCAGGCCGATGCTAGCCTGGAAGTTCTCCTTGTGTATCTCGATGTTCATGCAGAGGACATTCCTTTGGAATCAATTCAGCTTCTAGAGGGGGGGGGGGTGAATAGGTGCTAACCAATCTTTAGTTCTTTTTCAATTTAAGCTTGACACAAAGGTAAATTCTCTAGATATGCAACTATGTGAATTTATCTATATGACAAGATCAACTACTAAGCAATATATAGCTAGACAATATATAGGGGAGCTAATAAGGCTAGAGGTAACCGAGACTGGAGCACGCGGAGACACATAGATGATTCATGTAGTTCCTTCCTTTTGAGGGGAAGTACGTCTACGTTTGGAGGAGTGTGGTCGCCACGAAGGCCAGACCAACGCCACAAAGGCTTCACTCAGGTCTCCTGTGAGCAACGCCACAAAGGCCTAGCCCACTTCCACTAAGGGATTTCCTCGAGGCAGAAATCGGGACTTTACAAGGTTCTTGGGGCACACATCCACAACCGAATTGGAGGCTCCAAAAATCTGTAACAACACAACAACAACAAGAACAAATTAACCACAAACAACTAGGATTTCCAAAGTGGAACACTAGCAAAGGGGTCCTCAAGCATATGAGGGGGAAATGCAAATCGCTTCGGTGAAGATGTAGATCAGGGTCTTCTCCTTCGATTCTCCAAATATCAAGAGCTTTGGATGGTTGGAGGAGGAGATCTTGTGATTCTTGTGTTTCTTGAAGTGGCTCTAATGGTGGATGAACTTGAGAAGCAATAAGCAACTTGAGCTGGAGGAAGGAGGGTGGTATTTGTACCGACGAGGGATCACCTTGCCAATGCCTACGGATTGTAGACTTGGGTTTTGGGAGAAAGCGACGATGGAGATTTCGGGAGCGAGATTGAACACACGATATATCCAGCTTCGGGTCCCCTCGGTGGAGGATCCCTACGTGCTTCTAGCAATCCAGTATATGATCATAAGTATGTTTACAGGGTGCCGCTGTAGCGGAGCTATGTTGTCTATCTGTTCTCCCTCTCTCTATCGGGTGCCCTGGCTGGCTTTATATATGCAACCAGCCTAGGGTTTTACAAGAGTCCTAGTCGATTACTTCTTCGGGTTGCCTTCTTGGGCCTTCTCAATATTGGGCCGAGCTAGGTATGCTAATATAGGGTACCCGAAGGGTATGCCCATGACATATACCCCCCATCAAATTTAGCCGTTGCAGCGTTTTAGGGCTGGAATTTCCGGTGTAAGTTGGGGCCGGAATTTCTGCCCCCTCGATACAAATGTCCGGCCAAATTTCCGGGGGGTATACTGCGAGCCTGGACCTTCAGGTCCTTAGCAAAATTTTGGGGCCGGAAATTCTCAAAACCGGGCCGAATTTCCGCCCCCCCCCCCCATAATTTCCACCCCTTCGACAGAAATGTCCGGGAAAATTTCCGGGGGTCATCCAGGGGCTCTGGACCTTTAAGTCCCTAGTGAAAATTTGGGGGCCGGAAATTCTCAGAATTTCCGGCCCTGGAAATTCCAGCCTTCTTCCTTTCTTCTCCTTTTTCATCCACGGCTTTTCCCCTTTTAATACTTCTCACTTCAAACTATAATGAAGATCATATATGCACACTAAGCCACATTAGATCATCACATATGTTGTCATCAAACACACAAAACATAATTATGGAGAGATGTTCTTTCACTCCTAACATGCCCTCCACTTCTGGTGTGATGCCCACTCCTCCTGAGCCGACTCATAAAACAACATCCCGATAATAGGTCGGCTCAAGGACAGCAGAGAGACCGTAGTGAGTGGGAGAATAGCGATCAGGAGGAGGACGAAGAAGAGCACGAAGATTGCTGCACTGGAGCGTAGTGGTACCTGGGATGTTGTCACCCCTCCCTCTGTCCGTCCCATCACCTGCAAGTGGGTCTACAAGATCAAGACTCGCTCCGATGGTTCTCTTGAGCGCTACAAGGCTCGACTTGTGGCTCGCGGCTTTCAGCAGGAGCATGGCCGTGACTATGATGAGACCTTTGCTCCAGTGGCTCACATGACCACTGTTCGTACTCTTCTTGTTGTTGCTTCTGTTCGTCACTAGTCTGTCTCTCAGCTTGATGTGCAGAATGTTTTTCTTAACGCGAGTTACGTGAGGAGGTGTACATGCAACCACCTCCTAGGTACTCTATTCCCGATGACATGCTCTGCCGTCTCCGGTGCTCTCTCTATGGCCTTAAGCAAGCCCCTCGCGCCTGGTTTGAGCGTCTCACCTCTGTGGTGACCTCTGCTGGTTTTATCCCTAGCGCACATGACCCTATGCTCTTTGTCCACACATCTTCTCGTGGTCGGACTCCCCTTCTTCTTTATGTCGATGACATGATCATCACAGGTGACGACCCTGAATACATTGCCTTTGTCAAGGCCCGTCTTCGTGAGCAGTTTCTCATGACTGATCTTGGTCCTCTTCGCTACTTTCTTGGGATTGAGGTTTCTTCTACCTCCGATGACTTCTGTATCTCCCAGGAGAAGTATATTCAGGATCTTCTCACTCGTGCCGCTCTTGGTGATGAGCGCTCTGTCGAGACTCCTATGGAGCTCAATGTCCATCTCCATGCCACTGATGGTGATCCTCTACCAGACCCGACTCGCTATCGTCACTTGGTCGGGAGCCTTGTTTACCTTGCTGTCACCCGTCCTAACATCTCCTATCCGGTCCACATTCTGAGTCAGTTCATGTGTGCTCCCACTAGTGTCCACTATAGTCATCTCCTTCATGTCCTACACTATCTTCGTGGCACCATCTCCCGACGTTTCTTCTTTTCTAGTTCCAGCTCCTTACAGCTCCAGACCTACTCAGATGCTACCTGGGCTAGTGATCCATCGGATCGCAAGTCCCATTCCGCCTACTATGTCTTTCTTGGTGGTTCTCTTATTGCTTGGAAGACCAAGAAGCAGATTGCAGTCTCTCGTTCAAGTGTAGAGGCTGAGTTGCGAGCGATGGCTCTCTTGACAACAGAGGTGACTTGGTTACGCTGGTTATTGGAGGATTTTGGTGTTTCTGCTGACGCACCGACTCCTCTATTGTCGGACAGTACTGGTGCCATCAGCATTGCGCGTGACCCGGTGAAGCACGAGCTCACCAAGCAGATAGGTGTTGATGCTTTCTTTGTGCGTGTATGTGCCTTCCGAGTTACAGCTCGCTGACTTCTTCACGAAGGCCCAGACTAAAGCGCAACATGGGTTCTTTCTCTCCAAACTCAGTGTTGTTGATCCACCATGAGTTTGAGGGGGGTGTTAGAGATGTATGGACCCCTTTCTTGTATATCCCTAGTGTATGAGGGACTTTCCTGAACATTGTAACACATGTACATGTAGTGGCTCTTGGCTCTCATTCACAACAGTTCTAATGATAAAAGATAGGCCGAGTTGATCTAGTCAATGGGTACAAAAGATCCTCTAGAAGCATTGGAAAACAAAGATTGAAACATCAAAGATGTGTGTTCAACAATCAAAGCCAGCCAAAACATTACTAAATAGAATCAAAACTCTGATCCCCGCAAAAAAAAAAAAATCAAAACTCTGAAGAAAGATCACAGCAGGCCAGGACCAGAAGTGGAAGAAACAATCACCAGCAGATGATAATACACAAGGAGCTTTGCTAAAGGGTCACATATTCAGTAGCATTGCCATTTTGCTACCTTTCTGCTTATGTTTCTGCAACTGATATGGAAACAGATACAGGATGAATAACAATACATGGACTCAGATTTCATTGACTAAGTGATTTGGCATATAGAGCTAATTGCAATTTAGAGCACTCTCTCTCAACTTTAGCAGAAGCGAACGCCGTTCAGGATACAGGTTTTGTTAACTCTAAATCTCAGAGTTTTTACATACATATAAAATTTCGACCAAGGTTCCTCATCTGGAGAAAACCAAAATACTATCTACCTCTAGGGGTAGTCATAGTCACGTTGTTTATGCTACATGGCTCAGCACCTGTAGACGCCTCTTCCTTTGTCACCCTCACGTGGAAATACGCAGGGTGCTTAGGCTCGGGCAGGCTCATACTCTCACTGCTTAGCATAGCAACGACATCTGACGTGGTGGGTCTATCAGCCGCGTTCTCTTGAACACACAGCAGAGCAATGTTAACGCATCTCATTATCGCTAATGTACAACAATCTGTGACTACTGATGCATCAGCGAGTTGGAGCCATCTTTTTTCCTTCCATAACTGCCATGCCTGTTAGAAGTTTCATTGTAGAATATGTTTGCATCATTAAGAAAAACAAGGCGGCAAATGTAAGTACGGAAGAAGACTCACATATCCAAGAAGGTTAAAAAAGTCCCCATGCAGATGGAAACCAGAATTTTTCTTCCCAGCAATGATCTCGAGAACTAGGACGCCGAAGCTGAACACGTCAGATTTTATTGAAAAGAGGCCTTCAGAAGCATACTCAGGAGCCATATAACCACTGAAAGGATATATTATATAACATACCATCAAAATCAAGCTTTTACGTCCTATTGCAATATTCATTAGTAGGAAAAGCGCTATAGGGGTAGGCCCACTGGTAGTAGGCACCGCGATAAAGCCATATGCGACCAGGTGGAGGCAGCACATGACCAGTCTAACTTGTAACTTGTAGTAACATGTAGCGATCAATATTCAAACTTCACATGTGACTAATAGCATTTTTCGTACTAGTGACTACTTGATTGATCTGTAATACGATTCAACTGAATTTGTTTGTAAGAAAAGCTTACTATGTCCCAACCACCCTTTTTGTGTTCCCTTCAGTATCGTCAGAGCTAGACAATTTTGCAAGCCCAAAATCTGAAATTTTAGGATTCATTCCAGAGTCCAAGAGAATGTTGCCGGCTTTAACATCTCTATGTATAACACGTAAACGAGAGTGTTTATGCAAATACAGCAGTCCTTGTGCTATTCCTTCGATTATTGTCAGCCGTTTATTCCAGTTTAGTAAAGCTTTTCTTGCTTCATCTGTACATAAGTCAGACATAAATATACTAGTAGAGAAAGCATGTTCGTTTTAAGGTGTAATGCAAAATATGTCGGTGGTAATAATTGGAAGTAATAGTAATACCGAAGATGAAGAAATCCAAGCTTTTATTTGGCAAATATTCATAGACTAGCATTTTGTCCTCTCCCTGAGAGCAACATCCCAACAGCCTAACCAGATTTCTGTGCTGCAGGTTGGCTATGAGTTGGATTTCATTTTTGAACTCTGTGAAACCTTGCCCAGAATGGGAAGCAAGTCTCTTAACTGCTACCTCCAACCCATCAGGAAACTGTCCCTGCAAAAACGGTGTAGGTGCATTATCAATTTATGACCTTGTCGTAGTCAAAATTGATGTATGATACTTAAGTTGTCTCCGGTGCTCATACTCATATCACACAGAATTTTATGTCATTCTGTATGTAGAGTTATAGACCCATGCATGATTTTTTTACCTTGTATACAGGACCAAATCCACCTTGTCCAAGTTTGTTTTCGTCTGAGAAGTTACTTGTAGCCTCCAATACTTGTGATAAGCTGAAAAGGGTGAACCCTGATTTTTCCCCTTCTATTCCCCAAACCAGCTCTTCATCCTGGCGCTCATTCACCTTTGATATATCCCATAAACTCAGTTTAACTGCATTTAAAGCTTATGTTATCTCATTAGTACAAAACTTATCAACCAAAAACTTGACTAACAGAGTGTTCATAGCTCACCTTTTCTGTGCCTTCTGATCCACCTGAAGCAAAACATGAAGCAGAGAAATGCTACCACTAGAGGAACAGCTGTGGCAATGAAAATTATCCATCGCCTGCTCTTATGCCCTTACATGGTAACAAGAGAAATAATATTGACAAATACGTACCACACAACAGTTTTGGCTACAATTAAGATGGTACAAGTGGATTTCCATGCGCTTTGCAAATTACCTGACTTAGCATTGCTTCCTTCGCATGGAGTTGAGTTTTGGCTACAATTCAGATGGTTGCCAACGAAGCTGGAAACACATGCTTACACTAAATTAATAAATTATGTAAATGCACACATCAAAGTTTTTTATAATATGCTATAGTACAAAATGCCACCGTACTTGTATTTGGCCAGTTGAAACAGCTGCAGTGGTATTCCACCACTAAGACTATTGTATGAAAGATCACTGCAAAACACAGTGAGAGGTGAGGTGATACGTATGTACATAATGAGCAAACAAAAACAACAGTACCAAGGATTTGTGATCAATATAAGTGAACTCACTTACATATCTTTTAAGAATGTAAGACTTGACAAAGACTTCGGAATTTCTCCGCTCAATTCGTTCCGGCCAAGATCCCTGTCCAACTTATCAGTTTTAGGTCTGTAAAGTACAAGATGACATCAATTATGTGGTGACTTACAAATTTTGGAGTCCTCGAAGACGGCCAAGAACGTTAGGTATTTTTCCACTTAACCTATTTCCTCCTAAATTACTGCAAACCAGGGTTACGAGGCATCAAGAAATGATGGAATAGCTGTGCGATCGTTTGAACAAATCAAATAGCAGTAATACGTGATAATGATGATGATATCAGCAAAAGAAGGTAAACTTGCATATCATTCAAGGGAAATTCTACACTGAAGCGCCGCATAGGCGCTCTCCCATGCGACGTGTTACAGTTCGGAAAAAAATGCATCACTGCCTCTAATAACCGCACACAGCTGGACTTAACCATCATCCCGCATATACTCCTAGGGTATTCCACCACTAAGACTATTGTATGAGGGCCCCCACGTCGCCCCCCACGTAGGGCGGCTCGGGCGGAAACCCTAAGCCGCCACCGCCGCTTCACCCCTCTCCGGCCCTCCTCCTCCCTGCGCAACCGGCACACGTACGCGGGCAAAGCTCGTGGTGCTCTGGGCGGCGGCTGGCTCCCTCTCACGTCGCGCGCGCAGAGGAGGCGCGGGATCGATGATGGCGGTCGCCGGACGGTAACGGGGCTGGTCAGGGATCGGCGGGGTGTGGTCCTGGGCAGGATCCGGGGCGGCGGCCTCGGCCGGTGGTGCTGCGGCACGTACTGCTTGGCTGCCCTGACGAGGGTTGCGGCGGCCGGGTGATCTTTGACGATGCGGCTGGCGGCGGGGGTGACCCTGATGGCTGCGGATCCGGCGTCTACGGCGGCGTGGACGTGCCTGGTGGTGGTCGATCGGTCCTTTGCGTGTCTCCCTCCCGGTGGCTCACGTTGGTGTCCTACTTCGGGGTTGGGGGTGGGGCGGACGTCTCATTGACATGCCTGTGGTCGGTGGCGGCCTCCTCTTCCGCCGATGAGGTCGACCGGCGGGCGGCGGCGTGGGAGGCGGCCGATCTGCCTAATAAAGGTGGTTGTCCTAGGGTTCTTCTTTTCGGAACATGAAGACCTTCCTGATGTCGGTCCTTCTTCATCTAGCTGGAGTGATGAGTTTCAGAAGGCTCCGCCGGCGAATGTAACAGTGCATCTTTTGCCTGGAGTTTGCTGGATCGGGTGGTATTCGGTCGCATGCACCCATGTTTTTATTCCGACCGTTTGGTTCTGGAGGGAGCGGCGCGAAGCTCTGTTCTGTGTTGCCATCAGATAACATTCTTATTCATGGTGAAATCAGAGGCGGGGAATATCATGAAGGCCGGATTGAAGGACTAGCAATGGAGGTTCGAGTCTCTATGATGTTGAGGGATTTGCTTGGTGTTCTGGTTCTCGCATCAGCAATATGCAAGTGGGGGCGACATCACATGTGAAGTTCAGAGTCTTACCTTTTAGGGTGAAAATCCAAAACCTGGCCTTAATTGGTTATGCCTAGCAATGACCTTGTTGAAGGTATTGTTTTGAGAGCGGGAACTATCTTCAGTTCAGGGTGAAAACCTAAGATCTTTTGATCGGACGATGACAACTCTTGTGCACTGTTACCTTCTTGGAGGCGTCGCTTTTGAAGAGCCTAGAGTTCAGGTGTTGTCTTGGTGGTGGATGTATTGCTGCTGCTAGGGATGGATACCATAGCGGGATTTTTATTTCTTAGTTTTCTTTTTCTCTTTTTCGGCTATGTGTATCCGTACTACCGTTAGGGTATTGCGTTGTTGCAAAGGTTAGATGTAATTGGTATTTTTTGATATTAATATATACTAGCAAAAGTGCCCGTGCGTTGCACCGGGAGAAAAAAAATTGAACACTCCAGTGAATCAATGGTGAAACATGTTAATTCTAAGAAAGTTAACTTTCGAGGCTCTCGCTGCACCGACTTGTAATGCCGCGAACCTGTAATGACTTTTTTAAAATGATAAAAGGTGTCGAAGGACAGGAAACTGTATTAAAAAGGCGGATGGTACAATTTTATAGAAAGACCCTAAGCAAATCACGAATATGTAGGCACATGTCCTTGGTTTTTACGAATTGCACCCCACAAGAAATCGTGTCGGCCGCGAAACACGATCGAGTCCTTATGCTCTGCCACTAGGTGCAGTCGTTCAAAACACCGCGAGGGACGAAACCACTTTGGGCATTGGAGACAGCGGACTCCAACGTGCCGGTGCTGAAGAAGAACCTTGCATGGCGGACGAACCAACTCGAGATGACCATACTTGAGGGCAGCTGGGCCAAGCCCGTGGCCTAAGATAGCGGCGGCATCTCGTCGACGGTTAGGATTCGCTGACGAAGTCACACTTTTCGTGGACTCCAGGGTCCCCGACACCATTTGTAAGATCCAGACGCCCCAGACCAACAATGTCCTCACCCTCGCCACCACGGCCAACTAAGAGAAAAAGACAACATGTAGGCGACCAAAAGGCCGACGGCCACGCTTTTTAAGGGGATTGGCTAACAAAGCCAACTCCATCTCCTTCCTCCATGGAAGCAGGAACAAACTTCTCGTTAACCACCGCTTGGTACCGTGCTCACGCTCTAGAGCAGGATCTACTTCACAGCCACCTCCAGATCGACACACGGCAGTGCTGCCTTTCTCTTCCCCCTCACCTCCACGGCTGGCCGAAAGAAGGAAAAGGAGCATAGTTGCAACCTGAAGGGTAGGTAGCCAACGACCTTAAACTCCAGAACAGGAGGCTGCCCTTCAAGCTTATTGAACCAGGGCTGCAGAGATGCTACTTTTTAAAAATAATTTAAACAATTTGAATTTTGATGTAATATTATTATATCTTTAATTGGTCTAATCATTTATTATTAACTTAGACTTATTGCTATTTAATCTACTATCTTTATAGTTTGCTATAAATTTTAATATATTTTCATTTAAGTATAACCTACCGATCTCTCTCTCTTAGCCTTATTTTTTCTTGTTCCTCTCCGCACCATCTCCACACACCATAGATAGGACCTCCTCGCTTCCAGATTTTTCTCTCCACCATAGCCAGGACCTCCCTCCTAGCTGATAATTCAACAAACCAAACGAATGAGCATGCTCCCACAAAAACTGACACAAGGAAGTCACGTCCATTTTCCAAAGCCAGAACGCACTTGCAAGAAAGGTAATTGCTCCGGCAGCAGGGGCGCGATAGCGGAAGAAGTTAGGGCACAGTGGTACTTGCCAGGTGCGTCGATCTTGAGCTGGCCCTGCTGCGCGTGCGCCGTGGTGGAGCAGGTTGTTTGCTCTGCTCGCCGCTTCAGCCACAACACGGCGTTGTGCGGGTGGTAGCTCATCCTGGGCGCGTTTCGCAGCCTGCATGCTCCTTGGCTTGCATTGCCGTTGTTGCATCGCACGGTTCTCAAAATATTCCTGGAGGAACGTCCGGAATGGCAGTTTCTCAGGGGGCCAGGCCCGTTGCGGCCTGAAGGCTGCACGCGTGGGAAAGGGAGGCGAAAACGCCGCGTCCCTTCGGAAACACGTGCCATAATTAGCCTCACCGCTCCCCTCTTCTTCCTCTCACTCGTGACCGCACTCTCACCTCCCCCAAACTATCACATCACCCGGCGATTTCCCTCCTGCCGACCAATCCGCCGGACCGCCGCACGAAGGAGCACCGGTACCAGAGGAGGAGACATCGGCGAGCAGCACCTCGGCATCGGCCGGAACCTGCTCCGTAGTTTTCATCGGCATCTCGAGTTCGCCCGCGACCTCGAGCTCGTCCTCGACCGAAACAATGGCGGTAACGACCTCTTCTTCTCACCTTCGTACTCGTTCTGCCAGAACATGCCATTCTCGATCATTTGCAACGACATGCACATTAGATCTGCTAGGGTTTTCATTAGGATAGTTTTCGGATTGATGTTTGCAACTTGTTCCTCATCATTGCTTGCTGTTGCTTAGATCTGTTACTCTAATCTCCAATCGCGGTAGATTCTTCATAGATCGGGCTTTTGGATTGGTGAAACTGCCAGATTTTACTGTGCATGCATAGAGGGGAAGGGTTATTTTTGTTCGGATTTAGCATGTTGTGGTTGTTGTGCGAAAGATTAAGCTGAGTCGCGCTAGTTTGTTCAGACGTAAGAGGAGTGGCAGGACTTGAAGAACGAAGTTGCTATGCTGAAGAATCTGCAGAGAACACAAGCACAAGTGATGAAGGCTAAGAAACAGAAATGGAAGGCAGAAACAAGGCTTCAAGTGAACTTTGAAATCAAGGACAAGCTCAAGTGGATCAGGACTACTTGTGACAAGTGATGAATGTGTTGTAGATGTACTGTAGGAGAATTTGTAATGTACCCTAAGCAACACTCGTAATGTACTCAATTTAAACTGCTACTTGTGTTGTTTCTTGATTGAACTAGGCCAATGATTATAACCTGGGATCATAGTATGAGGAGATGATTGATCAAAACCTATGGCATGATTTAACATGACCATACCATTGGTTTTGGTCAAACATCTCTTCCATATGTTCTCATTGTATGAGGTCTCTGATACCCTGCTTTGCATGTTTTTGCTTCTTCAGTTCTGCATTGGCCAATGATTCAACTATGGCACAATGGAAGGCAGGGTGCTGCCCTTAAACTTAGTCATGTGTGCCATATGCACACTAGACTTAGTTTGCGGATACTCTCTTTGCCTGCCGTGTGATCCTACATATGAGGCCTCGTTTTGGTTTGTCTAGTGCATTGGCCAATGATTCGAGAAAGACACAATGGAAGGCAAGGTGTTGCCTTCAAACTTAGTCGTGTGTGCCATATTCGTTGCACACTAGACTTAGTTTGGGGACAGTCCCTCTGCCTGCCATGTGACCAAATGTATGAGGCCTCATTTGCGTTGGCCAATGATTCAACAAAGGCACAATGGAAGGCTAGGTGTTGGCCTCAAACTTAGTCATGTGTGCCACAGTCGTTGCACAGTACACTTAGTTTGTGGCCACTCCCTATGCCTGCAGTGTGAGCAAATGTATGAGGCCTTACTAATGTTATCAATGTCCGTTTTCATCTAAACTACTTGTGAGCAGGCACACCTCTAATGGCTTGTGTTCTTCTTGCAGACTAAGAAGATCATGCTTGGGTTACCTGTTGAGGTTCCCGGTGAGGGACCGGTGAAGAAGCGTAGGCCGGCTAAGGTTGGCCACTTCCACGAGGAGGTAGGTCCGGACCACTTCCTCCGCATCATCTTCAAGCCCACCTTCGGCCGGCTCATGATCCCTAAAGCTTTCGTCAAGTGGTTCGGAGGAATTCCTTCCAACATCATCGTCACCACCAACACCGGATGCAACTGGAGGATGACTACGAGGAGAGAAGGCAATGACGCATTCATCGACCAGGGATGGACGGCCTTCGCCGTCGCCCATCAGCTCAAGGTAGGCCAGTTCCTCACCTTCGGGAAGGTGTCCTCCTTCGAGTACAGTGTGATCATATTCGACCACACCTGCACTGAGGTGGTGAGCAAGTGCCCGCACACATGGCGATGACACCAGGTGTGTCATCTCCGAGCATCATGTCTGAAGCTAACCTGGTACCATGTCGTGTCTAGTTCATGTTCGTGTCTAGTGTGTTAAACTATGATCCCGTCTGCCGTGTCTAGAACTATGATCGTGTCTGCAAAATATTGTGTCGTGAACTTGTGTCATCTATGATCACTGCTAAGTTCTCTGTCGTCTATGATTGTGTTCTTGCTTGTGCTGTTGATCGCTGGTGACCTCACCACTGAAGGGAAGAGGTAAGCAGAACCGGATTATGGTTTGCAACCAAACAGTACTGGCACCGTTCTGGGCTGGTACAAGGCCTGAAAACCGACCTACCAAACGGCCAGAGCCTAAATCTCCACGGGGCCGAAAAATCTCTGTGCAGGCCACCAAACAAAGTGGCTTTTATGGCCCATGGCCCATCTTGGACACGCAGGGGCTCCTTCCCACTGCCAGTGGTGCATGAATTAGCTGCAGGCTACCAAACGCGCCCCTTGTATCGCAAACTTGGTTCTCCTGCTGTGAACCTCCCCATAGTTGCGGGTTGCGCCTCTGCTTGGTCGGTAAACTTGTCCATCTGATGGAAGCTGATGTGCACTTCGTTGTACGAGCTAGCTGCTCTTAATTCCTTTCGGTTATTTTCTTCCATGGGCAAGTTAGTTTCGTTCCTAATCTGATATTAATGAGGGTAAAATTTAGTTTCTGATTTTAGGAAGAATAATTTAAAAATTAAGAAAACCCTAAAGTAGTAGTAGGACTACAAATCCAAACGGCAAGCCAGCCCAAGGCCCAGCCGAGCTCCCCCATCTCCGAATCATCTCATTTCCTCTGACCTCTCTATCTTTCAGCTTTCCCTAAATACGCTGCTAGCACCAGCACGCACGCGACCAGACTTTGATCCCCCGCCCACCAAGTACTCCGACAGAAGCCGGCGCACAAGCCGCCTCCCCCGATGATGGGTTCTATTCTCTCTCATTCTTCTCCGGGATCTCTGGGTAGAAACTCCTTTTCCCAAATTCATCCTCATTCCATCTGCTTGCAATTTCCTCCTTTAATCCGCTTTTCTTTAGTTTCCTCCTTTCGCAAATTTACCGAACGAGATCCTTTCCTTAGGTTAATCCCCTCCCCCGAGCAGCGTTCAGTTCCTGTGCTCCATATCTCTCCGTGTTATTCTCTCGGCAGCCTACGGTGCCGCCATCGTGGGGACTCCCCCAAATTATCTCTCGCTAGTTGATTCTTGGCAAGCCCATTTCTATCCGTTCTGGCGACTCCCGCATCCATCCGTATAGGCAATCTTGTGCTTCTCTCTCTCTCTCTTCCATCAGCTCATCTAATTGCTTGCTGATGATTGCCACCCGCGGCCCTCGCCGCCCGAACGGGGCGTGAACCACTACCTCGTCGTCCGTCGTGCCACCGCCGAGCCGAGCCGAGCCCGAGCGCTGCACCGAGGCCCCCGACGAGAGGTCTGCGCCCTGGCCCGAGGAGTTAGACCCGCATCCAACCCCCGCGCATGAGAGGACGAGAAGTCCCCCCGCCGCCAACCAGGCTTTGCCTGGCCGCGCCCCCTAGCGGCAGCGAGGGAGGGGAGAGGGAGAGGGGGGGGGGGTGATGAGGGAGCTCCTCGGCAATGCCCACCATGAGGGGCTTAGGGTTGACGGAATCCTGAAGGTTAACACGAGACATCGGAGCTCCTCGGCAATGCCCACCGACAGGGAGCGAGATTTACCCAGGTTCGGGGCCCTCGATGAGGTAAAACCCTTACTTCATGCTTGTCTGATCTTGATTTATCGAGTAAAATAAGTTACAATGGGGCAGCCGATAGACTGCTATGATGAACTCGCCGAGAGGCAAGGTTTCTAGGGTTTGTGTCTGCTTGATTGTGCGGGTTTCATGTGTTGTTGTTTGGCAGGCCCTCTCATGTCCTTTATATAGGAGTCCAGGTCCCGAGATTCCCGTCAGAACTCGACTATGTTACATCAAGATCTAATCTATTCTTTCCTTTATTGACATCTTCTCGCCTTGTTCGTCAAGAATCCGGAATCCGTCTTCTTGTAAGTCTTCTCTGTTGTAACCGACATATAGGGCCACCTTGGATCAGGGCAATCCTCATGGGCCCCTTGTTGGACCAAAGAAGGTAGACTAATTTCGGTTACCTGAAGGATAATGCCCACATCAGGTGGCGGCGGCGCGGTTTTTAGGGTTTCTCCTGGCCGCCACGCGGGGCGACCCGGGAGAGTGGGAGCAACCATATGTAAAGGAAAGATAGCTTTGAAATAATTAGCTTTTTGACCTCTGGATTGTGTACATGCAAAGGAAATTGTGGCTTTGGCTTTTGTGTGTCTCACTGGAATTGTAGGTCCCG
This sequence comes from Lolium rigidum, assembly GCF_022539505.1. Classification (NCBI taxonomy): domain Eukaryota; kingdom Viridiplantae; phylum Streptophyta; class Magnoliopsida; order Poales; family Poaceae; genus Lolium; species Lolium rigidum. The sequence goes on from NC_061510.1 coordinate 211,675,019, forward strand.
ATCTAGTAATTTATTTGACTAATTGGATCTAATTTGGAGAATTGGGGAAAGTCGAAATTTGTATCTAATCTAATCTAATCTAAGAACCGATTTGATTTTTGATCGAGACCGGGTGCCGCACCCCCGAGGAGAGATCTCCCCGAAGGCGACGCGATTCGGAAGTGGTGGGAGGACCTAGGATCAGCGCCGCGAGGCTAAGCGCTCTGATACCATGTAGAAAATATTAGAACCCTAGAATTCTATGTTCTATTTCCAGGACCCTTTAGGGTATATATAGAGGTATAAAGAGCGGAAATTCAATTCGGCTTCCGGGTGCGTATGCTCCCTATACCAAAAAATTATATTTCGAGTTGTCGAAAAATTTTAATAAAAAATTCTACATGTACATCTCCATAATATATGTTCATTCTCCAAGTTTCACGAAAAATCAATTTTTTTTGTGGTCTATGTAAAAAAGAGAAAATTTATCTTTTAAAAAGCATTATTTTTAGCACTGAGTTTTGTCTTTTTTACACACGTCACATGACAAGTCCATTTTGTATGAAACAACTTTGTGAGCGCGTAGCACGTGAAGATGTACGTGCGAATTTTTCGTTTCAATTTTTTTGAAATTTAAAATGTGTGTAAGATGAATTTGAAAATAGAGGGAGCATATGCTCCCATGTTCCAAAACACCACTCCCAAGAGCGGAAGAGATAAACTTGAAGTACAAGATAGTATCAAATCCTAGTCTATCTCTATCATAATATACACTATAGTCTAATAAAATTTTCCGTCATTGAATGATGGACAACACTAGGCAGCGGCGCCGCATATTTTTGTTTGCGTGCGGCGCCTCCTGGCTACTCTCTCATGGTGGGTTCCTTCGATTTGTCAACTACTCGACCCACGCACACACGGGAACACATAGGGCGCGTTTGGTAGGTTAGGCGCCCCTGGCTCACATCGGCCCAGTAAAAATCGGACCGTTTGGTTGTCTGGAAGTCTTCCGTGTTGTGGCCCAACCGGTTCTCAAAGCACCCCTGGGACAGGCCTGGAGGAACGCCCGAATCAGTAGTTTCCAGCGGGCATGTCCCTTTGCCGTGCCATTTTGCACGCCCTTGTGCAACGGTTGCACGCGTGGAGAAGCACGGGAGACACCGCGTTGTGTTGGACCTCGCCCCACACTTCCAGTCACCGGTTCCCTCCTTCTCTCCCCCCATTCACTCTCTCACTGACACTCACAGCCCTGCCGCATCAACCGCCGCCTATGTCCTCCTAGACTCCTCCACCTCCTTCCGCTCCAGCGCCGATGGATCCATCCGTTCGCCGACGGTCACGAGGTCCAACGAGGCGCTCCTGCACATCGTCCGTGAGTACGAGGCCGACGACCGTGATTCGGCAGCGCAGATCGATGCTGGTCGCGTACTGGTGTTGAATCGGACGTCGTCGTTCGAGAGTACGAGGCCGGAATGGAAACTCGCAGCACGGTCGTCACCGCTCTTCAAGCCGTCGGGATTCCACCGGCAGATCCCTCGATTTTGGGGTTTTTTTACCCCTGCCCCCCTAGCGTTTTCGTCGACGAGGGCGGGGGCAGTGGCGGCAGGTGCACCGGGCTCCAACAAGGAGATTGAGCCCCCTCCGATGTTCGCGTCGACCCCATGCACGCGCCGATGCCATGGGGCATGCCGCGGCCGGCTGCTCTGAATGCCCCGCCGCGCTTCGCGCCGCTGCCGTTCGGCCGACCACGTTCTCGTCGGCAGCCGACAGCTCCATCGGCGCCCCGCTTCCCGACCGTGGCACCGGCACCCTACCAGACGACCGCTGCTCCGGCTCCACCTCCTCCTCCACCCGGATTTGGAGTGCGACCTTCTCGAGGACATGCCAGCGCCTGTGCACGTCCTCCTCCTCCTCCGACGGGGCCGCTTTCACTCCACCCCATCGTAAGTACTCTCAAACTCGCTCCCTCATCTGATAGATGCTAGTGTAGATCGATTCGATGACATTGTAGATCAGATTGTTGTCCAGCTGCTCCGATTGATGTGAATGTAGATATGCTTCATGTCAATGTGCGCTGCATGTCGTGGTCATGACAATGTCAAGTCCATGACATTGCTTGACATTGCCAAGCTCCATGATGGACTTGACAATGTCAAGTCCATGACAGTGCTTCACATTGTCAAGTCCATGACAGTGCTTCACATTGGCATGCACTACATCATGGACTTTTCATTGGCATGCCCTATGATGGAGCTTCACATTGCCATTGGCATTGGCACACCCTATGATGTAGCTCCATGATAGACTTGTCAATGGCATGTCCATGACAGTGCTTGTCATTGGCATTGCCATGCCGATCTTGTTGTGATTGTCATGGCCATCATGGAGTTGATCCCTGTCTCTGGTGCTGACAACCCAAGTATGGCTAATATTTTGTATTGTCATTGCATTTGCAGAACAAGCTCTTTCTGGAAACCTTTCCAGAAGGGCCATACTGGACGCAAGGGACATGGCCGTCCGGGTGCAGCTTCGTGACCCCAATGAAGGGTTCATGGAAGCGCACCGGCAGATCACCGCGCAAAGGGTTCATGTCGGTCGTCCTGCTGACCTGGGATACACTCCCAGGCAGCGAGTGCCGACGTTCTCCGTGCAGGTGGGAGCCCGGACCTCCTTCCCCTTGCCGTGCCGCCCTACATGGACCAGCTCCTGATCAGCAAGTACAAGCTGAAGAACAATGTCCCCCCGGTGAAGGTGTGCTTGTACATGGGCGAGCGCTGCGAGTGGAAGGTGCAGCTCTAGTGGACGGCCCAGCGCGTCGGCTTCATCAAGTCCTGGAGCGAGTTTTCCGCCAGGCTTGGCCTCTGCGTTGACGACACGATCGTCTTCACCCCTAAGGACGAAGGCTTCAAGGTCGACGTCTTCAGGAAGGAGACTTCGTGCTCCAGCACCTTCAGCTGTAAGAGGCACACTAGTAGGAAAACGCTTATAGGTGGAGCTTAGTTCTGTGGCGCACCAATACAAATGCGCCACAGAAAGATTTTTTGTGGCGCACGAAAAAGAATGCGCCACAAAAATAGCTTACTTTTGTGGCGCACTACTGAACCTTGCGCCACAGAAATTATGTGGGGCCCACATCCTGCCACCACCAATTATTAGTGTAGATATTTCTGTGGCGCACAGGGCGTGCTGCGCCACAGAAATAACTGTTTCTGTGGCGCACTGGCTTCGGTGCGCCACAAAAGTAGTTGATTCTGTGGCGCACTTGTTCTGGTGCGCCACAGAAATAAGGGAACTTATATCATTGCCGTACCCTCCCCCACGCCTGTTCACCTCCGCGCGCCTCTCCCCTCTCCCCTCTCCTCCGATCCGTACCGCCGCGCGCCGCCATGGTCGTCGCCGTCGCCATCGCCGCCGCCTTCCTCCGCGAGGGCCGCATGCCGCCACGCTCATCCCATCCCCGCCACCTGCAGCACAAGCTGCCGCTACGGCGAGGAGGGGCCGCCGCGAGGAGGGGCCGCCATCGCGTCAAGGTGGAGGAGCCGCCGCGTCCTCCTCCTCCTCCACCCCTGCCGTCATCGTCAACCTCCTCCTCCACCCCTGTCGTTGGTGATCTCTCTCCCCTCCCCTCCCTCTTAATTCCTCTCCCGCGCGCGCACAAGGTGCTCGACGAAATGCTCGCTTGTCGGTGTCTCGTTGTTGTCGTCGCTGTACGTTGCTGTTGATGTGTTGTTGCTGTTGCTGTGCTGCTGCTGTTGCTGTGTTGTGCTTGCTGTTGGCTCATTGCTCATGCCTTTTACTTAATGTCCGAAGCTATTGCTATGTCTCTGTAGCTTCTCACCATGTATTGGATGAACTCCTTAATTATGCAGTAATGATTCCTTTGATGTGTTATTGAAGCTTGGATGGAAGCCAACTAGAGTTGGGTACCCTAGCTTTGTTTTGAACTCAACTGAGTAATGATAAATTGCTATTTCTTGTTGGCTTGGATGAATTTATGGTTGTTGTACCTCAGTAGTGGTTCACTGGTGTGATTGCTTGTGATGTGCTGTGCTGTGACCTCATTAGCTCTTGCTACTGCCACTGGTTGCATCTCATAGTTGGATAATTGGTGAAAATAGAGATATCCACATTAGGGAATCATGTAAATGAATGCCACTGTGGTATCCTTTGAAGAAAATGGGATGTTTCTGATGGTTTAAAAGACTAGGTGATGCTAGGTTATTAAGTTGGTTGTCAAGGTTGGTTTTATCTGGTTAAGTTGGATAGGCTATGTGTTCTTGCTTACTTATGCATATCCATCTCTACTGGATTGACTAGCTCAGGCTTGGCCTCTCTCTTGCCAGCATCACTTGGTTACTACCAAGTGATGAATTTCTATTTCTTGTTGGCTTTGATGAAAATAGAGATATACACAGTAGGGGATCATGTAAATGAATGCCACTGTGTTATCCTTTGAAGAAAATGGGAAGTTTATGATGGTTTAAAGACTAGGTGATGCTAGGTTATTAAGTTGGCTGTCAAGGTTGGTTTTATCTGGTTAACTTTGAAAGGCTATGTGTTCTTGCTTACTTATGCTTACAAATATTAACATTTAGGATGTTAATATTTGTTTCGACCAACAAAGTATGAGGCATTCCATTTAGTTCATACTAGCTACTTCTTAATTGCATTGGCATTTCTTCCATTTTAGTGTCGATGATTAAATTGTTTGGTCACTTGTACGCTCTGGGGTGGGGCCACTGAGCCTGGTGCAATGGCACAAATATCAATCTCTTGTGCATCCTACCTGGCCTCGCTGACCCCATCCCTGAATGTTAATATTTCTTTCGACCAACAAAGTATGAGGCATATGATATCTAGTTGAGATACCACTTGGCTCTTTCTTCCATTTTAGTGCCAATGATTAGAATGTTTGGTCACCTATACGCCGCAACATACTTTGTAGACGGGCCCCTTTCCCGGCCGCCGTTCCGTGAACGAGTCCTTGACGAGACAACAACGCCGACATGTCTCTTCGGCGCAGAACCACGCCAGTCCCAGCCGTCTCCCTTGTGGCCGTGTCTCCTGCGCTCCGCGCTTTTCTCCATGGTCGGACCACGATTGGACTCACCGGGGGAATAATGATAATCGCCATCACCATTATCGTCAGACTCCACAGGTGTAGAGTACTTTGCAGCAGATGCCACTTTTCTTCTCTCGCCGTCCAGTGAACGAGTCCTTGATGCAAAGACCGTGCCGGCCTTCCTAGCATCATGCTGGGCAGGCCGGCACGGTCTTTGCATCAAGGACTCGTTCACTGCACGGCGAGGGAAGAAAAGTGGCATCTGCTGCAAACTGCTATGCTCATGTGGAGTCTGGCGATAGTGGTGATAGCGATTATCATTATTCCCCCGGTGAGTCCAATCGTGGTCAGGCCATGGAGAAAAGCGCAGGAGACGCGACCACAAGGGAGGCGGCTGGGACTGCCGTGGTTCTGCGCCGGAGAGGCAGATCGGCGTTGTTGTCTCGTCAAGGACCTGTTCACGGAACGACGGCCGGGGAAAGGGGGCCCTTCTGCAAAGTATACTGCGGCGTATACTGCAACTATGGTTTCTGACCATAGTATTTGTGTTGACCAACAATGTATGAGGCACTTATTCCATTTTGTCATTCCATTTGCTTTGGTATTTTCAAAATACCGATGATTAAAATGTTTGGTCACCGTACACTTGGGGGTGGCGTAAGTGAGCCTGGTAAGATAGCACAAATATCAATCTCTTGTGCATCGGACTTGGTCTCACTTACGCCATCCCTGAATGTTAATATTTATGTTGACCAACAATGTATGAGGCATTTATTCCATTTCTCTTGTGCATCGGACTTGTTGGTCTCACTTTCTTCCATTTTAATCATAGTAGGAACCGGATGAAGACCCCGATGCAAGCGAGCCTGGTGGGTAGAGAGGAGGGAGCAAAGGAGGAACCGGATGAAGACCCCGATGCAAGCGAGCCTGGTGGGTAGAGAGGATGGAGCAAAGGAGGAACCGGATGAAGACTACTTTGTATCTCGAAATTGTGAATTTTGTATGAATTAAGAGTTGTATGCAAAACATTTGACACTTGCCACTATATATGTATCTCGATCGGGCTCTAAGTACTGTGATGATGATGTATAATATTGCTATGTTATATGTGTCCATATTATATCTGTCTATATGTCTATATTATACCTGTATACTGTGTACAAAACCTGTATAAAACCTGTATAATACACCAGGGAGCACAAAATCGAGTATACCTGTACATTGTTCTGTGGCGCACCAAAATAGAATTTAGTGGCGCACCTATTTCTGTGGCGCAGCTGGCCCGTGTGCGCCACAGAAAACCTTAATTCTGTGGCGCACGGTTCCGTGCGCCACAGAAACCCTATTTTTTGTGGCGACGTTTCTGTGGCGCACCACCCGTGCCCACAGAATCAAGTTTTCGTGCGCCACTGATGAGGCTTTCCCTACTAGTGGCATCGTGGGTCCTTATGTTGATCCTCGCCGTTAAGGTGCAGGTGCTTGATCCTGTCTCTGCTGCTGTCTGATCGTCGCCGCTAGTAGTTGTGCTCTCCTCTAGGAGGCTATTAAACACTTGCTTTTATGCATATGTGACCGTAATGTTGGCATGTAGATGTTGTTGAACGTTGCTTTTGAACCTGGGTAGTCTGCCCCCAGGTTTAAGTAGGCGTCTTACCACTCTGACACTAGGATTATGTACTAAGTAGTTTGTTCGTTCTGTATAACTATGTGATGTGCTTATGCCTGTGTTTGAGTTCTTGTTTGATGGCAAGGTCAACAGTTTTGCCTGGGTGCTTAAAAAATGACAACCAAAGGCTGAACATAGATGGAACACTTTATTAACAACATGCACTTCTGTTCTTTTCGGACCGATGCAACAAAGGCTGCCAAACACTGGATTAAATGTGACCCGTGGCCCGTTCACAACGCGCAGGGGCGTCCGTCTCGTTGCGTCAGTGGTGCACGAGTTCGAACCAACCTACCAAACACGCCCATAAAATGATTCATGCATGACTCTACACGTTCAACAACGGCATCGGTGCTGCGCCTGTGACAACATCGATCTCCAATCGGATCGGCCAGACACGCTCACACCAGCGAGCCACCGCCACGACCTCGATGCCTCGCCTTGGACTCCCAGCCGATGAGCCGCGAATGCGGTTACACACTCCAAGCTGTCAGGCCCGGCCGCGCACGCCAAGGTCGGCAATAGATTGATGCATGCAGAGTCATGCGTGCATGTTTATCCTTCGTAAACGAAGCAGCAGCCCAGGAGCAGATTGATGCATGCATATGCATAGAGAGGGAAGGGCAAAGGTTCAACATATACGAGGCTTCCTCACGCATCTTCATCAACACCTTCATCGGGCTACTACCAGCACCAAGATCTACACTACATCGAGTCAAACAACTACATCAAGCTGTACGACTACATTAAAATTTTCGTTGTGTTCTACGTCGCTAACTACATTACCAAGGTCTACATCAACATGGTCTCCGTCGACATCTTCATCAACACAGCCGCCGCGTACAGCTAAAACTCAAAACCCGCCGCTGCCACAGATTTGCTGTCGCCGCCGCACAATGATAGAACAACCCGCCGCTGCCGCAGATTCACCGCCGTGCTATGACACAGAAACCCGCCGCCGCCGCAGATCCGTTGCTGCCGCCGCACAAAACCCCGCCGCCGCTGCAGGACTACGGCATCGAGCACACCTCGATCACGGCTACATCACGATCGGCTACCCTTTACATCGACATCATGAAAACCTCATCTACAGCAATTCAAGAACTCTAGTCAACAACATCCGCGTTGTCACTTGCGTCCATGACACTCCCGTTGTGAACGCGGTAGGGAAGAGAAGATATTAGAAGGGGCACCGATGATGACAAGGAGAATGTTGAGTAACATATTGTACTAGGTATAGGTCCCCGTGTTTGTCAGGGTTGTACCTGTAATTGTACATGTGTCCGCCTATATATATATATATAAGCCGGCCCTATTGGTGCTGTGCAATATCCAATACTTCTCTACATGGTATCAGAGGCCCTTCGGCCCTGACCTAGCCGCCGCCCCCCTCTCCTTGGGCGCCGCCGACCCCTCCCCTCCCTAGCCCTAGCCGCCTCCCCTCCTTGGGCGCCGCCGGCTCAACCCCACCCCTAGCCCTAGTCGCCGCCCTCCCCACCCCGGGCGCCGCCGGCCTTCACCCCAACCCTAGCCCTAGCCGCTTCCGCCTCCCACCACCACCACCGCTTCCGCCATGGCCGGCTTCTCCTCCTCAGGCTCCGGCTTCAACTCCTCCCGCTCCGGTAGCAGCAACCCCTTCGCCGGCCCCTCCGTCACCGTCATCCGCGACATCCCCATCGCCGAGCGCGTATCGGTGAAGCTCTCCACCACCGCTGCCAACTTCTTCCCGTGGAAGACGTACTTCGGGCTGCTCTTCCGCGAGTATGATCTCCTCGATCACGTCGACGGCACCATCGACCTCCTCGCCATGCCGCACGACCCCGAGTGGCTCGCGATCGACGCCACCATCATCCGCTGGTTCTACCAGACCGTCTCCAACGACATCTTTCGTACCGTCGTCCGCGACGGCGACTCCGCAGACACGGTCTGGGCTAAGATCACTGGCCTCTTCACCGACAACAAAATCCAGCGGGTCACCTTCCTCCAGCAGGAGTTCTTCGGCACCCACCAGAACGACCAGTCTCTCGACGAGTACGTCCTCAAGCTGAAGAGCCTCTCCGACGAGCTCCGTGACTTGGAGTTTCCGATCGATGACAAGATCATGCTCTCTACCCCGTCGGCGGGTCTCGGCGAGGATCTCAGCAACGCCGCCTCCAACCTCACGCTCCTCACCACGCCCACCTTCGAGCAGGCCGTGGCCTACCTGCGCCTCGAGGAGCGCCGCTTCAAGCATCTCCGGACTCGGGCGGCCCACACCGCCTTCGTCGCCGGCTTCTCCCGCGGTGCCCAGACTCCCGCGCCACGCGCCTCGCCCCACGGGTCCGCCGCCGGGTTTCCCCACAGCCGGCCACCAGGCCAGTCAGACCGGGCCATGGACCGGCCACTCCGGTCATCAGGCCGGCCAGACCGGGCCATGGACCGGCCCCGCCGGTGCTCCGGCCGGCCAGACCTGCCCCTAGACCGGGCAAGCGGCTCCTTCTGGCGGTGGTCGCCGCGGCCGTCGTCGTGGCGGTGGTGGCAACGGCGGTGGCAATGGTGGCGCCAACGCCACTGCCCCCGCGCCTCGTCCACCTCAGCACACCGCCCCCCGCCATGGACCGCCGGTCACAATCCGTGGACCGGGGTTGTTCATGCCTACTCCATGCCCGTGCCGCGCGCTCCCTACCCGGGCATCATGGGGCCGCGTCCAGCCACCCACCAGGCGTTCTACGCGGCGCCCCACCCCGCCCCGGCCTACGCCTCCCCCCGAGCTCGGCCTCGTGGGATCCCGCGCTCCACACCGCCCTCTAGAGCGCCCCCTCCGCTGGGGCGTATGGCGGCGGTGGCGACTGGTTCATGGACACTGGCGCCTCAGCCCATATGGCTGCGCACCCCGGCAACCTCTCGTTTTCTACACCTGCTTCCACTTCCTCTCGCATCATCGTTGGCAACGGTCATGCTCTTCCCATTACTCACACCGGTTCCGTCTCTTTTCCTTCCACTTCCACGCCCCTCTCTCTACATAACGTTCTTGTTTCTGCTGACTTGATTAAAAATCTTGTTTCCGTTAAGTCTTTCTGTCGTGATAACCCTGTGACTGTGGAATTTGACGCTTTTGGTTTTTCTGTCAAGGATGGTCGTACTCGGATGCTCCTCCACCGATGTGACAGCCCCGGCGATCTGTACCCTGTTGGTTCGGCCTCCACCACCACCGGCCGCCCACTCGCCCTCTCCGCCGGTGTCGACCTTTGGCACGCCCGTCTTGGCCATCCTAGCTCCGCCGCTCTCCGTCAAATAATGCAAGGCTTCTCCTTTACTTGTAATAAAACGGATGCCCACTCTTGTGAAGCATGTCGTCTAGGCAAACATGTTCGCCTTCCGTTTAGTTCCTCCTCCACAGTCGCGTCTTTTCCTTTTCAACTTATTCATAGTGATGTTTGGACCTCGCCTATTACGAGTAATTCTGGTTATAATTATTATCTTGTCATTCTTGATGATTACTCGCACTTTGTATGGACTTTTCCCCTTCGCCGTAAATCCGATGTTGCCGCCACCCTCACCGCCTTCTTCGCCTTCCTCCACTCAGTTCGGTCGCCCCATCCACGCCTTACAAACCGACAACGGCAAGGAATTCAACAACATCACCATTCGCACACTTCTCGCTGCCCATGGCGCCGTCTTCCGCCTCACGTGTCCATACACTTCTCCACAGAACGGTCGTGCCGAACGGATGCTTCGTACCCTCAACGACTGCGTCCGCACCCTTCTGTTCCATGCATCCATGCCCCCACGATTCTGGCCGGATGCCCTTGCCACGGCGACTCTCCTCGTCAACATCCGCCCGTGTCGTGTGCGTCGGTCCTACACGCCGCATCACCTCCTCTACGGTGCGCCGCCCGCCTATGATGACCTTCGCATCTTCGGCTGCCGGTGTTATCCTAACACTGCTGCCACCGCCGCGCACAAGCTTGCGCTGCTGATACGTCTCCGACGTATCGATAATTTCTTATGTTCCATGCCACATTATTGATGATATCTACATGTTTTATACACATTATATGTCGTATTTATGCATTTTCCGGCACTAACCTATTAACGAGATGCCGAAGAGCCAGTTGTTGTTTTCTCGCTGTTTTTGGTTTCGAAATCCTACAAAGGAAATATTCTCGGAATTGGACGAAATCAACGCCCGGGGTCCTATTTTTGCACGAAGCTTCCGGAAGACCGTGGGGAAAGGAAGTGGGGCCACGAGGCGCCGCCACAACAGGGCGGCGCGGCCCGAGCCCTAGGCCGCGCGGCCCCGGCGTGTGGGGCCCTCGTGTGGCCCCCGCGTTGCCCTTCCGCCTACTTAAAGCCTTCGTCGCGAAACCCCCGATGCCGAGAGCCACGATACGGAAAACCTTACCGAGACACCGCCGCCGCCAATCCCATCTCGGGGGATTCGGAGATCACCTCCGGCACCTCGCCGGAGAGGGGAATCATCTCCCGGAGGACTCTTCACCGCCATGGTCGCCTCCGGAGTGATGAGTGAGTAGTTCACCCCTGGACTATGGGTCCATAGCAGTAGCTAGATGGTTGTCTTCTCCTCATGTGCTTCATTGTCGGATCTTGTGAGTTGCCTAACATGATCAAGATCATCTATCTGTAATTCTATATGTTGTGTTTATCGGGATTCGATGGATAGAGAATACTATGTTATGTTGATTATCAATCTATTACCTATGTGTTGTTTATGATCTTGCATGCTCTCCGTTATTAGTAGAGGCTCCGGCCAAGTTTTTGCTCTTAACTCCAAGAGGGAGTATTTATGCTCGATAGTGGGTTCATGCCTCCATTAAATCGCAGGACGATGACGTAAAGTTCTAAGGTTGTGGATGTGCTGTTGCCACTAGGGATAAAACATTGATGCTATGTCCGAGGATGTAGTTATTGATTACATTACGCACCATACTTAATGCAATTGTCTGTTGTTTTGCAACTTAATACTGGAAGGGGTTCGGATGATAACCTGAAGGTGGACTTTTTAGGCATAGATGCATGCTGGATAGCGGTCTATGTACTTTGTCGTAATGCCCAATTAAATCTCACAATGTCATGCTCTCTTTATTTGTCAATTGCCCGACTGTAATTTGTTCACCCAACATGCTATTTATCTTATGGGAGAGACACCTCTAGTGAACTGTGGACCCCGGTCCATTCTTTACATCTGAAATACAAATCTGCTGCTATTGTTCTTTACTGTTCTTTGCAAACAATCATCATCCACACTATACATATAATCCTTTGTTACAGCAAGCCGGTGAGATTGACAACCTCACTGTTTCGTTGGGGCAAAGTACTTTGGTTGTGTTGTGCAGGTTCCACGTTGGCGCCGGAATCCCTGTGTTGCGCCGCACTACATCTCGCCGCCATCAACCTTCAACGTGCTTCTTGGCTCCTCCTGGTTCGATAAACCTTGGTTTCTTTCTGAGGGAAAACTTGCCGCTGTACGCATCACACCTTCCTCTTGGGGTTCCCAACGGACGCGTGCTGTACGCGTATCAGCTGTGCTCTCTCCCTTGTGTGTTTCTCGGCTACCCCGCCAACACCAAGGGCTAACGTTGTTACGACCCAGTCTACCACCGTGTCCTCACCTCCCGGCACGTGTACTTTGACGAGTTGGTTTTTCCGTTTCAGCAGGGACTTTTTGCGACACCTCCGACGACGCCCCCACGCACACTGGCCCTCTTGCGGCCGTGCGCCGACGCCTGACCGCGGCGGCCCCCTCTGCACCGGCCCCGCCTGGTCCATCGGCGTCTTCGTCGCCCGCGGCGCCCCCGGCGCCCCCGTCGCACCAGGCGCCCCCGTCGCCCCCGTCGCCTGCGACGCCCGAGGCGCCTCCGGCGTCCCCATCGCCCGCGGCGTCTCCTTCGGCCGTCTCTACATCGGCTGCCTCGTCGCCCGCCTCGCCGCCCGTCGCTGCGGCCCTGAGCCCATGCTCACCCGCACACGTGCGGGCGTGCGGCGGCCGTCTACACGCTACCCCGCCGACCAGTACGTCTGCACGGCGTCCCCGTCCGTCGCGTCTGCCTTCTGGGCCACCGGCAACAGCGTCCTGCCGCCCGATGGCGGAGTGCCTCCCAGCCGCTGACCCGGCCCAGAACCCGGTCAAACCGGCCAGGAGACCGGCCAGCCCGGTCCCAACCGGCTGCCAGACCGGTGCCAACCGGCGTGGTATCCAGGGGCCTCCGCCCCCTCGCCCGGTCGGCCGTCCGGTCAAACCGGCTCCATGGCCGGCCCGTCCGGCCAGCATGCCGGTCCGACCAGCTCCACGACCGGCCCATCCGGCCAGCAGGCCGGTCCGACCGGCTCTGCGACTGGCCCGACGACCGCTGATGCGTCCTCCTCCGCCCTCTCACCGGTGCCCACCTCGGCTCGCGCCGCCTTGCGCGACCCGCATTGGCGCGCCACCATGCAGGAGGAGTACGATGCGCTGCAGCACAACTGGACCTGGGAGCTGGTTCCCCGGCCCTCTCGCGCCAGCGTCATCACCGGCAAATGGGTCTTCAAGTACAAGCTCGGCTCCGATGGCACTCTCGAGCGCTACATGGCGCGTCGGGTCGTGCGCGGTTTTCGGCAACGCGCTGGCGTCGACTTCACGGATACGTTTGCCCCGGTCGTCAAACCGGGCACGATCCGCACGGTGTTGCACCTCACCGCCTCTCGCGCATGGCCGGTGCATCAGATGGACGTACCCAACGCCTTCCTTCATGGTCATCTGCAGGAGCAGGTATACGCAGCCCATCGGCTTCGTCGACACCGAGCGCCCTGATGATGTGTGCTTGCTCTCTCGGTCCTTGTATGGACTGAAGCAGGCGCCCCGCGCCTGGTACCAGCGCATCGCCGGCTTCCTGCATCCGCTTGGCTTCCGCTCCACGCGTTCCGATGCGTCGCTGTTCGTCTACCGGACCGGCAACGACATGGCCTACCTGCTGCTGTACGTCGACGACATCATCTTGACGGCCTCCACCGCTGGTCTTCTTCGACAGCTCACCGACAGTCTTCGCACTGAGTTCGCATTGAAGGACCTGGGCCCGCTCCATTACTTCCTCGGCATCGATGTTATCCGGCGTGAGGAAGGGTTCTTCCTTCATCAGCGGAAGTATGCCCACGAGCTTCTCGAGCGTGCAAGAATGCTTAACTGCAATCCTGCACCTACCCCTGTCGACACGAAGGCCAAGCTCTCCGCCAGTGATGGGTCGCTGGCGTCCGACGCGCCGTACTACCGCTCCATCGTCGCTGCCCTACAGTAGTTGACGTTGACACGTCCAGAGCTCTAGTACGCTGTGCAGCAGGTGTGCTTGCATATGCATGTTCCTCGGGATGCTCACTGGGCCGCGGTGAAGCGGATTCTACGCTACGTCTGTGGTACCATGGGCTACGACCTGTCGCTGCATGCTTCGCCCTCGACGTCGACCGACCTCGTTGCCTACTCGGACGCGGACTGGACGGGATGCCCGGACACGCGGCGCTCCACGAGCGGCTACTGCGTCTACCTCGGCTCGTCGCTCGTCTCTTGGTCCTCCAAGAGGCAGCCCACCGTGTCTCACTCCAGTGCTGAGGCTGAGTATCGCGATGTGGCTAACGCCGTGGCCGAGTGCACGTGGCTTCGTCAGCTTCTGTCCGAGCTCTCTTGTCCCGTTGACAAGGCTACGGTGGTCTTCTGCGGCAACGTGTCGGCTGTCTACCTCTCCGCCAACCCCGTTCATCATCGGCGCACCAAGCACATCGAGTTGGACATCCACTTTGTTCGTGAGCAAGTTGCCCTCGGTCGCGTTCGAGTTCTTCACGTACCGACGTCTCAGCAGTTTGCCGATATCATGACAAAGGGATTGCCGTCCACGACTTTTCCGGAGTTTCGCTCCAGTCTATGTGTCGGTGCCGACCCTTCGACTGCGGGGGGGTGTTGAGTAACATATTGTACTAGGTATAGGTCCCCGTGTTTATCAGGGTTGTACCTGTAATTGTACATGTGTCCGCCTATATATATATGAGCAGCCGGCCCTATTGGTGTTGTGCAATCTCCAATACTTCTCTACAGAGAAGAAGAGGAAGGAAGCGCAAGACTTTAAATCCAGTTGCAAGCATCCGCTTCACTCCCGCTACGGCTGAGGGGGGATGTTAGACTATACGTGTATATTAGGATAGAGATAGACTAGGATTTGTTACCATCTTGTACTCCAAGTCTTCCTCGTCTTTGCACCTCTATATATACCCCCAAAGGGTCATGGAAATACAACATACAATTCTAGGGTTAGGATTTGGTACCATCTTGTACTCCAAGTCTCCTCCTCTTTGTACCTCTATGGATACCCTTAAATGGGCATGGCAATATAACATACAATTCTAGAGTTCTAATATTTTCTACAGATTTGACAAAGAGATTGGAATGTTGCCACTTAAGCGATTTTGGCTTAGATCCCTGTTGAAAGTTATCACATTGTTCAGGGTTGTTTGTTGATCAACCGTGATGTGTGTGATAATAAGAGATATAGATTGACTTACATAATTTGAAGTTCTGAAAGATTGCCAAATGATTCAGGTATCGAGCCATTTAAGGTATTATTTCCAAGTTGCAGACTCGTTAACCATTGTAGGTTGCCTATCTCCTGGGGGATTTCACCATTTATAAGGTTACCATCAAAAACCCTGAAACAAAATATGTAACAATCAACAAAATGTGAAAGTAAACTATATCTAAGTAAGGAATAATCTTTAAATGTAACACATTTGTAAGAGTAGATCTCGAGCGTACAGTTGACGTAAAAATGTTAACTTTCCAATGCTGGGCGACAATACTCCACTTAACCCTGCTCTGCTCAAAGTTCTGAAAATTGCAGAGAGAAAACTAAGCAAATAATCATGTAAACACAAGTATACATGCTATTACAAAATTTACAGTGTTTATTCAAATATCTCTTTATATTTATTTTTGTATATAGTAAAAATCACCCATGATCTATCAACTTGCCATCAATGTGTATTGTGGTCACCCGAGTTGCAAAACATCCTAGCCCGGTCACCAAGGACGTGATTGGTTGCTCGCAATAGAGTTTCCCTGTTCCCCATTTGGCCCATCGGATGCCGTATGAGGAGAAATGGAACTTGGGCTATGTTGTGCATTATGTTTGCATCCCAACAAAGTTTATGTGCAGTTTCGGTCCATCGATTGGTAGGCAACAATGGCCAATATGTTGACACATGAGGGAAGTATCAGCCGTTTGGTTGTGTCCTAACAAGTGATGTTGTTACCTCCCTCTTCAAATGGTGCTATTACCCCTATCTAGCCGTTACTAACCACATAGCACATAGCACATTAGAGTAAGCACACATGACAACCATGATCAACAAAAAAGAAGAGCTACCTACATATAAGAATTGTCATGCCAAGAAATAATGCAATGATCAAAAGCAAGGAACGAGGGGCACAGAAGCCTGTAGAACTCCTTGATCAAAAGCAAGGACGTTCCAGGGGCATAGAAGTCCGTAGAACTCGTTGATCAAAAGGCACGGTCATTGTCTTAACATCAAAGGTTCACCACTAAAACTAACTATGAACATCATTAACAGGCATGGAAATAAAGGAGTGTCGCCGCCTAGCCATGATCGGGGCAGGTGTAGAGCCTGGCGGTGGAGGAGTCGGTCCTAAAGATGATCATCTTGATGAAGAATGCCTAGAGCTTGAACTCCACGACTTCGCTCCTTCCAGTTCCTGCCGAAGACCACCTGGCCACCAAAGTAGGTCACCTGCACCATCATACTTGAGCAGCCGGAAGGGGTCTAGGTCACCGTCAATCTCACCCCATGTGAAATGCACCACCTTGTTGAAACCATCCAGTTTCAGCCAAAACGTTCAAACTGAAACCGCTTGTGACTCACCGACTATGTGGTACGGTCAACGAGCAGCTGATGTGGAGTTCTTCCCATGCAACCGTGACGAACACTCTTTCGGGCTTGAGGAGAGTGGGGGTCTCCCACTCGTCCGACCACGTGGAGCAACTCTCGTGTAGGTAAATCTCCTTATGCTCGCAGTCATTTAGGAAGCGTCGAAAGCTACCCATCATCTGTCGGTTTAGGTTAACGTTGTTCTTTTCCTTGTCGTGGTAGATCATGTTGAAATCCCCGCAGAGGTCCCATGGTCCGGGGTGAGCCACATGAATATCGTGGAGCTCGGCAAGGAAGGCGACCTTGTCAGCGTCATCATGTGGGCCATAAACGCAGGTCCACCACCACCAGGTGCCCCCCTCTCAAGGGTTCATCTTCGCCGTGACACTCTTAGTACCAACATGAGAACTATAGAGCTGCACCATCATGCTAATCCATGCCACGATCACCCCACCCAGTGTATCAATCGCCGGCAAGCGGAATTAAGCGTCAAAATCTGCCCCTACCGTTTTCATTACGGTACCAGGAGTTACAACCGATAGTTTAGACTCCTGAAGGCATACAATCTACGCACCCGTAGTGTCCACCACACTCGTAACACACCTACGCCGTGCGCGGTCATTGAGACCTCGCACGTTACACACCATCATCTTTGGTTTATACGACATCAGAACACTTTTTACACCTGTAGAACGACGTCAGGGATATCACCATCACCACTATATATATATATATATATATATATCTATACCTAATAATAAAGGAGCTAAGAGCATCTCCAACAGAGGCTCTAAAATTCGGCGCTGTAAAAGTCGTTTACAGCGCGCTCGATCCAGATATAGCGCGCGGCGTTGGCGCGAGCTTCAGCAGAGGCTCTATTTTACAGCACAATTAAGAAGCCAAAAACAACACTTCGCCAGAGGCTGTAAAATAGAGCTCCACAAACAAGTTTTTTCAACGTACATACAACAAACAAGATCAAACATACCACAAATAAATCTGAAAAAAATCAAATAAATTTCAGAACTAGTACATTCCTAAAACAGATTTCGGATCGGAGTAGTCTATTATGAACATTGGAATGGAACAGTGAGCGAGTGCGATGAATCGGTGCAGAAAATTTCGGTGCTCGTAGTAGCCGACGAGTCCGTGCTTGACTCCGCGCTTGAACTCCCCGACGTAGGAGCTCCCGTCGGACCGTCGGAGCACGTCCGGCCCCGACGGCCGACGCCGTTGCTCTGCCCGCCCGACCACTCCCCCGCGTAGCACTCGCCCTCATATTTCCCCTTGCGGAAGAAGTTGTAGACGCCGGCGCCGGTGGTCGCGGAGGACAAGGAGCGAGGAGTAAGCGCGAGCGGGAGGGCGAGCGGGACGAGGGCCGGGTGGGTCGCGGCGGGGCGGAGGCCGTGCGGGTGGTGGAGGTCCTTGGCCTTCACGTGCCGCGATGGCCTCGCGCCTTCTTGTGGTCGGGCTCCGGGTCCTCGAGCAAGACGGCCCGGAAGGAGGAGCGAGTTCGATACGGTCGGGGAGCGGAGGAGCGAGGACGGTGTGTGCATCGCCTTGCCGGCGCCGGTCCGGGCCCGTGGCCGTCCACTCCCCGCCGCTCGGCGCGGCCGTCCCTCTCCTCAATTTCAGCCGCTTCTTCCCGCCGGAGGCCGCGAGCGCAGATCGGGTCGAGGGTGGAGCAGGGGAAGGGGAGAGACGTTTCAGAGTCGTTTTTCTTCGCGCGGTGGAAAAGATCGGGCTGAAAGATTACAGCGCGCGGTAGCTGGCGCACTAGATATGCCGCTTTGGATAGCGCAAACTGGCGCGCGCACTAAATTATTTACAGCGCGACCTACTTTACAGCGTCTGTCACGGAGCGCGCAAAATACGCGCTAGCTATTAGTATATCGACGGCTTTTTTAATGCGTAGCCATTGGCTTACGACTATTCGGAGATGCTCTAAGATTTTTGCCAGAATTTTCGTCCAACTTTTCGTTGGACGGTTTTACCCTCCCACCAAATCCCATATTACAGCAAAGTGCCACCGTGGTACCGGTTCGTTTGGTTCTTTTATTTTCAACCTCCACCGTTCTCCACCGCGTCCAGGACAAGGCGGCGGCGAAGTTCACGGGGGCGCGTGAGGACGAAGCAGAGGCCGGCCGCGGGGAGCGGTGCTGGCGGCGCTCGGCCTACGGGCGCGAGGAACAGCGGGACGACAGGGCGTCCAAGCACCACGCGAGCAGCGACGAGTTGGTGCAGGAGACGGGCGCGCTCGTTGATGAGCAGAGTTTGGGGAGGAGACGAGGCGGTCGGGTGACGGGAAGAGGGCGGTCGGGCGACGGGAAGAGGGCGGTCGCAGAACTTGAGTCGGCGGATGGTGAGGTCGACGGTGAGCACGAGCCAGACGAGGAGGGGGCGCTCAGGAAAGAGCTCAGGCTCGAGCGGCGCTTCAGAGAAGGAAACGGGCGAGGCGCCGGTGGCTGAGGTTGTGGGCCGGCGGCGTGTAGAGCAGGAAGGGCTGCGGCACGACCCTCCGTTCTCCGGCATTAGGAGGAGGAGATAGAGGCGGAGGCGGCAGCCCCTTTGATCTCCCCGTTTCCGTTGCAGCTTCCAGGCCGCCGGGCACAGCCGTCATGCTCCTCCCGCCGCCGCTGGATGCCGAGCGCCACACCCACGCTCTCGTCCCGCTGCCGCTAGACGCCGAGCGCTACACCCCTGGTCCATCTGGAACCTCCGCCGTCCTGCCTTGCGCCCTCCACGACGCCGTGATCGCCAAGATCCAGGCCATCCGTGTCCGCACGACCCGC
Organism: Lolium rigidum; assembly: GCF_022539505.1. NCBI lineage: Eukaryota > Viridiplantae > Streptophyta > Magnoliopsida > Poales > Poaceae > Lolium > Lolium rigidum. The sequence goes on from NC_061510.1 coordinate 211,694,421, forward strand.
GATCACGCCGTGGCATGCGCGGGGAGAGCAAGCAGAGCAGCAGCGCTGTCCCATTCTTGGGCTTTCATGCCCGCTAGCTGTTTGTCGAAATGCCCCAGCGTGTATGTCCAACACTGCGTATGTTCGGTACTAGCAGTACACACAGGTAATACAGCTGGTTAAATGCTTTCAAAAAAAAAATACAGCTGGTTAAATCTCCACATAAGCTTTCTCAGAGTGTGCGTGTCGGCCAGAGAACCGGAGGCCACACCGCGCTGTAGGAGGTTTAGATGTAGGAGGATTAGATGTTCAATCCAATAACCCAGTATTAGTTGAAGGCCGGCACCGGAGAGGACGACGATAACGGAGAGAGATCGATGCAGGACATCAATAGGCGAGCAGACGGCGGCTAATTAGTGGAACAGATCAAATTACTCCGGAGCTAATCAACATCTAATTATGCATGAGCCGACCAGCTTGCATGTATCAGGGCAAGAAAACGTTGACGAGCACCAACCTCACCCCACGAGGAACTCTCCTCCCATTGTCACATCAATTTGGGATTGCTGCATTGAATTTGTGTGCACCTGACAAAAATATAGAGATGGTGTGGTCGCTGTTCCGTGCTATTGTGTTCCACTTTCATAAGGTTGCCTAGCTTTGATAAGGTTTTTTCCCACAAGATCATAGGGTCTTGCGAATTACATTTTAATAATCAAATAAAGTAGAATCTTAAGTTTTTGACAAGTTTCTTTCTGTGATGACCAAACGTCGGTGGAGCTGCACTAAAAGAGGTCTAGATACCTTTGTGTAGATTGCCTATACGCTATAGCTTCAGCTTCAGTGCTCTTTCAATCTTTGCAAATTTGTTTTAGCCGGTGAGGCTACAATGCCTAATCATCTCGTAGTGTAGGCTAAAACATGTAATCATTATGCAATATTGATCTCCTTTTTATGTTTTAGTTTGTTGAAAATTGAATTGGATTTTTTCATGTAATCAAACTCTTTAGAAATTTAACAAGATTTAATTAATGTAGTGTGTTTTCATGTAATTTAACTATTTGGTGAGTTCTTCTTTTGCTACTTTTGTTGGGACTATTATACTCGGGCATCTAAAAACTGATAATTAGGAGAAAAATTAACACATACTACAAAATAAGGATACAACAAAAATTAGGGTATACTTTAAACCCGTCGTAACGCACGGGCACTTTTGCTAGTATATATATATATATATACTAATAAAAGACCCAGAGGGTCTGATCCAACGCATCTCAGCCGTACAATCCAAATATCCAACGGCTCACGTCCTCTCGGTGTTTGACGGGAGCGGACAACAACCACCCACGCGCTAATTTCCTCGCTAATTAATCGATCGAACCGTCGCACCCCGAAATCCCCATCCACATCAGGTAGCCATCGCCGCCGCAGCCCTCCCTCCCCAGCACTCCAGCTGCGCCCGCCGACGCGCAGACCTCCCGCGATGCCCATCGATGGCTGCAACCACAGTACCACACACCGCCGTCCACAAGAGCGACGCGAGAGCCTCCACTGGAGGCCACCAGCACACAAGGACGCCCTGCCGCCCACACGCGAGGATGCCCTGCATTTCCTACACCGGCATCAGACGCCGCTGCCACAATCTCCGTTAGCCACGGCCGCAATCCCCGCGCCCGACGCCAACGATCCGCACACCGATGATGCCGCCGCCAGCTCAGTACCAAGATCCGCACAGGACGCGCAGCAGCCGTTCTCGGCCTTCACCACCACGCGTTGCGAGACCGATTTCCGGAAATAACAGTCCCGCCGTACGGCTCCGGTGGTATTGCCTACCGCCCCTCTCTGCTTCTGGCTCACGGGACATGTGCCCCAGTTCACCATCATTACGCCCTCTGCATCTTAAGAAAAGTCATCTCACTTATGCGTTGTCTCATGTGCAACTGAAGCACGTCAGTTCTTTTGTGAATTAGATACATATATTCTGATTGAATTGAGGATTAGATGTTGTATTTGAAATTTAGAAGCTCTCCATGTACAGCATATGGTGATAGCCTTATCGACATTTTGGCAAACAACTACAGAAATTAACGGTGGTTTTGACTGTAATTTTGTGACTTTCCTGCAGATGTTCTATCAAATTCGTGTAGAATCCAGCGTGAGTACGTGAGTGACAATCAGGTAATCAAAACTAACACATTCATAAGTAATATTGAGTGGGTATTTATGATGTGTTTATGAATGTGCAAAATATCAGGGGATTGTATAAATGTTGAGGTTTTGGGTATTTATGAATGTGTTGATGTGCAAGTTTTAGCAAACAAACATTTGTCTAATTGAGTTGTTGTATTATTTTTTTGAAGAGGAGAGCTTTGGTAGCTCCATTTATTTTTGTGACATTTGGACCAAATTTGCAATGCATGGTTTGTTAGCTTAACTTTCTGTTTCTTGAGGATTATCTTTGCTCGGTTAAACTGATAGCAACTGGGAGATTCATTGCCATTAGTCACTCTATTTGACAGACCAATAGCCTGAACCTATAGTTTATCAGCTTGTGGTGTGAAGTCCCCTTATTTGGTAATTCTATTTTGATCACTGCAACTGAGACATTTGTTTTTCTCTTGATCAGAACTACCGTTGATACCTTGCCACTGAATGCCACTAACGGCAATGCCGTAGCCACACCGAAATCCAGGGGCACTACCCACCAACACCAACACGCTGGATAGCAGAGGTGCTCTCTTTAGTTTCGTTTTATCTTGAATTATAGAATACTTGTGTTCCAATTGTGTATTTATCTGGAAAATAATCTGTAGCAATATTAAAAGACCCAGAGTGGGGTGATCCAACCAATCCGAGCGCTCTAACCATTATCCAACGTCCCGAGTATCACCCAGTAAAACAGGCCCGACAATTGTCCGTCAGCCTGACCATTGTCATCTCTTTAATTAGGCGAGGAAATTTTATCTCCCATGATCCCAGCGGGCGGTTTCCATTCCCCCTCTTTCTCTTTGCCACCAACCTACCCTCACGAGCGCCAGGGGCGTGCCGAGCCGTCCAAAGGGTGTGCGCCACCTCCCAACTTGGCCATGCTGCACAAAGGCCACGTTCCCGCTGCCCAAGCCCACACCGCCACCTTTGATCTCCTCGACAATACCAACCTAAGGAGATTCACAGGCCCATGGAGGATAACTACGATGATACGGTCACGGCCGCCCGTCACCATCTCGGTTGTCTCCGTCGACCGTCCCTAGCGTTGCCGTTGACGCCGCCCATCACCAGCTCAGCCATCGCTCGCGGCCCATCATCAGTGCTCCCGTCGACGCCGCCTGTCACCAGCGCGCCCGTCGCCACCCTGCCCATGCCGCATGACTTCTGGTATCTCTCATAAGAACAGAAGGGGCATGGCCCTAATTCTGTCCATAATTCCTAATGCATTTATTCTAATAGATCTTTTTTTCATAGTTGATGCATGTTACCAAATTGGGTTGTACCTATGTTGACCATACATATGGATTTGCTCTGATTTAGCATTCTTGGTTCAAACTGCCCACTCGGCTAATTTGCTCAGTTGGTTCGGTTCTATTTTTCTTGTTTGATCTCTTGTTATTATGGTACAGGTATATACATATTACATAATTCAAAATTGTATATCAACTATCCATAGTTGTCTGCTGGTAGAACTGGGCCACTTGCAGTGTGCTTTCAGGCTGAAGCTTTCGCTGAATATCAGGGCCTTATTGTTGTATGAAGATGGCATTGGGAAAATCATACTGTAAACGGTTGCCTTGCTACTGAAGAATAGTCTCATAAGCTACATTGATGACCTCTCTTCGCCCCATGCTATCATTGGTGAGAAGCCTCATTACAAGTGAGTTTACATCTGTAATTGTCAAATACTGTGCAAGATCATGTAGCAGTGCACATGGACGTGGTTGTTGACTAGCTTTAGATTTAATCACGAGTTTTTATGTCTTGTCGTAAGTTCTTTTGCTGCCAGCGGTTCAGCTTCACACTCAAATTAGTGCAGTTCCTTTGCATTTTAAAAAGAGTATACGCACTTGAGGACATGTACATGTATAGTTTCAGAGCGGATGTTGCGGCTGGGCAATCAGTGCGGTGGTGGTCAGGTTTGCCAAGGTGGTTTGTGATGTATCTATTTATTCAAAGATTTCTAAAGGATGCTGAGCGGTTTCTCCTAATAATTCTTCGACAAATATTGGTATCCACTGATAACTTCTTAGTGTTTCGCCATTTTTCATCAGATTAAGCTTGAAGCATGGGAGTGCATTTCCTTAGGTGCTTTCACATATATTTAGGCACATATTGTACTTTCGTGAGTAGGTGCTTATGTCGTCACAAAGTCATGCTTGACAAAGAAGTGAACAATGCAACTTTTAAATTAAATAATAAAGTTTGATTTGCAAGTATGCAGCTCTTTTATGTACGACACAGTATAATTTAGTCTGACATAGTGTGGAGATATTATTGCGAAGCACATTAACTGGGATTTATTTTTGGTCACTTCCTGGAGTATTAGTTTAGAGACGTACTATGATAATCGTTTCTTCCTTGTTCATCAGACCAGACCAGACCTTGCACACCTAATAAATTGAGAGGTATCCAAAAGAGCTGAAAATATAATCCTCGATTGCTGAAAATAACTAGAGCACAAAAATCATTGCTGAAAATAGCTAGGTCTGTAAAATCTGGATCCACGTGCAATTATTTGCGCAAATATTGTAATGTACAATGCATTTGATTAAGTAGTTGGCTTGTTGTAGCTAGATTGATTTATTTTTATTTGTGTGTTACTTTTTGTTCGTTTCATCCCATCATAAATGGGTAGATTTTTTTTTTATATCAAATAGGACACACTCTAGATAAAACATTTTTCGTTTAAATTATTGTGATTCTTCTATATGTCTTGCCATGCAGACCACATTTCCTTTTAGGATGTCTTGAGGAAATACTCCCAATTTTTTCTTATATGGCTATATTTTTTTGTTAGTCGTGCGTTGCACGTGCAATCTTACTAGTATAGTTAAAAGGGACTATACATCTCTAAGAGCATCTCCAATAGTCTTCCTATAATTCCCTCAAATTCGTAAAAACTGCTTTTTTAGCAATCCATAGCAAAGTGCAGCTCCAGCAGCATTTGTATAAGTGCCCGCCCCCCACTCCCAAAAACAATTTATACAAAGATTGCCAAAATTTCCCCTCCACTTCGCATATTTGCGAGGCTCCACTTCGCATATTTGCGAGGCTCCACTTCGCATATTTGTGAAGCCTGTGTCCATTTCGTGTAATTTCCTCTCCACTCACGCGAAGGGCAAACCACACATGCGCGGTAACTTCCCATGTGCGCCATTCCTGTCGTCCGCTGCCCCGCCGCCTTGCCCGCTCGTGAGCTGTCATGCCACCTTCCTCCAGCTCCTCCTTCGCCCCGCCCAGGAGTTGTTGTGCCACCTTCCTCCAGCTCCTCCGCCACCCGCCCCTATTTCCTCGCCGGAACGAGTTCCTCACCGCCAAATTAGACCGGAGGAGGCCGCATGCGTGCCGTCGATTCGGACCGGAGGAGGCCCATACGAGGCCATTTGTGTTGCGGGAGAGCTCCGCCGTGCACCCTTGTGCCCAGCCGACGACCCTTTGCCACCCCGCATGTGGTTGGGGATTGGGCATGTGGCGTGGGAGGCGACGGGCATGGCGTGACAGTCATGGGTGGGCGCATGCGGCGGCGGGCGGCATGGGCAAGCCTCGTGGGCGGCGCGCGCGGCCGGTGTGCGGGGGGCGGGCGTGGGTAGTGGCCAGCCGTGTTGCCCGTGTGCGTGCAAGTGGATGAAGAGGGAAAGAGATAAGGGAGGAAAAAACAAAGAAAGAAAGTGTACCCACTGACATTTGGATCCCACATACCCATTGCCAGTTCTGGATTGCTATTATAGGAAGGCTAGGAAAGCAAAATTTTGTGAGGGCTTGTATACCTTCTCTGTTGTATTGTGATCCAAATTCATATACAAAAGGGAGGCTAACTTCTGACGAGCGGAGCGAGGCCCGTCGCCGTAGGCTTGGGCCGATATATACATCTTGTAAGCCGCCGGCTAGGGTTTATCAGATTATAAGATAACCCATGGCGTTTGTAAACACTCCCCGATATAGTGAATTTTTGCTGGCTGGCGCCCGTGGTTTTTTCCCCTTATGTGTTGGAAGGGTTTTCCACGTTAAATCTCGTGTCTCCGCTGCATTTACCTTTATCGTTCTTCATTATTTGCGTGTCGCTTTTATAATAAGTGGTATCAGAGCACGTGTTTCAATCTAGGGTTTTGCGACATGTCTCCCTTGAAGTTCGATCTACTGCAGCTGGATTATACCACGAGATTTTCTCTGTGGCAAGTGAAGATGAGGGCGATCCTTACCCAATCTTCTGATCTGGATGAACCTCTTGATGGATTTGGCAAGAAAGATGCCAAGACCTGGACCGACGATAAAAGAGGAAAGACCGTAAGGCTTTTTCATTAATCCAGCTTCATCTATCCAACAATATCTTGCAGGAAGTGCTGGCTGAGAAATCCGCAGCGGCGCTGTGGTTGAAACTGGAATCGATCTGCATGTCCAAAGATCTCGCACAAGCTGCAAGAAGGTGCGTCAATGATGAATCACCTATCGATCTTTAGAGAGATCGTTTCTGATTTGCTGTCCATGAAGGTAAATTATGACGATGAGGATCTCGCTCTTATACTGTTAGTCTCGTTGCCTAATTCTTTTGCAAATTTTTGCGACACCTTGTTATACAGCCGCGATGAACTAACCCTTGCCGAAGTTTATGAGGCCCTCCAGCAGAAGGGAAAAGATGAAATCTATGGTGCAGGCAGAGGGTTCGTCATCTAAGGCAGAAGCACTGCAGGTCCGAGGCAGGACCGAGAACAGAAACAACAACTACAACAACTACAACAGAGATAAGAGCAAGACCGACAGAGGTCGCTCAAAATCCAAAGGACGAGATGGTAAGTTCTGCAGGTACTGTAAAAAAACTAGCCACAATATTGATGATTGATGGAAGTTGCAGAACAAAGAGAAAAGAAACGGTACTTACCAACCGAAAAACAAATCTGAGGGGCTGTTGTTTCTAGTGATAATTCTGATTGCGATTGTCTAGTTGTGTTTTGCTAGTTGTGTTTCTGGTAATGATGAGTGGATCCTTGATTCTGCATGTTCATTTCATATTTGCTGTAACAAAGACTGGTTCAGTTCTTATGAGTTTGTGCAGAGTGAAGATGTTGTGCGTATGGGAGATAACAACCCACGTGAGATCGTGGACATTGGCTCCGTTCAGATCAAGATGCATGATGGCATGACACGCACTCTGACAGATGTGAGACACATACCTGGCATGGCCATAAATCTGATCTCTCTCAGTACCCTTGATGTTGATGGGTAGAAACACTCTGGTTCTTGCGGAGTTCTGAAGGTATCAAAAGGTTCTCTCGTTCACATGATTGGTGATATGAATTCTGCAAAATTATATGTTCTTAGAGCTAGCACTTTGTCTGGTATTGTTGTTGCTGTTATTCCTGATGAACCTGGTAAAACTAATCACGTGGCATATGCGTCTTGGACATATGAGTGAACATGGCATGACGAGAATTGCACTGAGGAGAGACCTGCTAGATGGTTGCAATTTGAGTAAGTTTGAGTTACGTGAGCATTGCATTTTTGGTAAGCATAAAAGAGTTAAATTCAATGCTTCCGTTCATACCACTAAAGGGATTCTAGATTATGTGCATGCTGATGTGTGGGGACCTTCCCGCAACACTTCTCTTGGTGGTGCAAATTACATGCTTAATATCATAGATGATTACTCCAGAAAAGTGTGTTTGATGCTTTTAGAAAGTGGAAAGTTATGGTACAGAAGCAAACAGAAAAGAAAGTTAAATTGCTTCGTACTGACAATGACATGGAGTTTTGTTCTACTGTTTTCAATGATTATTGCAGCGACGAGCATTGTCAGGCACCACACCATCCCATATACTCCTCAGCAGAATGGTGTGGCGGAGAGGATGAATAGAACCATCATCTCCAAGGCTCGCGGCATGTTGTCCAATGCTGGTATGCATAGACGTTTTTGGGCTGAAGCAGCATCCACCGCTTGTTACTTGATAAACATGTCACCTTGCATTCCACTTGATAAGAAAACTCTTATTGAGGTATGGTCTGGTTCACCTGCTGATTATTCATAGTTGAGAGTTTTCGGTTGCACTGCTTATGCTCATGTTGATAATGGAAAGCTAGAGTCCAGGGCTGTTAAGTGTGTGTTTCTTGGTTATGGTTCAAGAGTTAAGGCATATAAGTTACGGAATCCTGAAACTAAGAAAGTCTTGCATAAGAGGAATGTTGTCTTTAATGAGGCTGTCATGTTTTATAAGAGTTCATCTACAGATGTTACTGATGCTGTTGATTTTTCTGATAATTCTGATGATGAATAACAGAGGATTAGTGTGCAGGTGGAGCACGTGGAGGAGAAAGAAAATAATGTTGCTGAAAATGATAACACTGTTGTTCAGCACTCACCACCTTTTTTGCAGCAAACAAATAGTTCCATTGCTGCTGATAGACCGATGCGTAACAAAGGTCCATGTCCTCGTTTAATTGAAGAATGTAATCTTGTTCATCATGCTTTGAGTTGTGCTGGAACAGGTGGAGCATGATATCGAACCTGCTACATATACTGAGGCCGTTGCATCCGTTGACCGCGTGAAGTGGATTTCTGCTATGCAAGAGGAGATGCAATCGCTTGACAGGAATGGCACATGGGATGTTGTGCCTTGCCTAAACAAAAGAAGGTTGTCCGCTGTAAGTGGATATTTAAAAGAAAGGAAGATTTGTCTCCTAATGAGCCTCCGAGGTTTAAGGCAAGGTTAGTAGCAAAAGGTTTCAGCCAAATTCCAGATATTGATTATAATGATGTATTCTCTCCGGTTGTGAATCATAGTTCCAGTCGTGCATTCTTTGGTATTGTGGCTATGCATGATCTTGAGCTTGAGCAGCTAGATATAAAGACTGCTTTTCTGCATGGTGAGCTTGAGGAGGAGATATACATGGACCAACCTGAAGGTTTTGTTGTGCCTAGTAAGGAGGATCTTGTTTGCAAGTTAAAGAGGTCCCTTTATGGTCTGAAACAGTCTGCAAGACAGTTGTATAAAAGGTTTGATCCATTTATGATTGCACATAAGTTTAAGAGATCTTAGTATGATAGTTGTGTTTATATCAAGTTTGTTAATGTATCACCAATATACTTGCTGTTATATATTGATGATATGTTGATTGCTGCCAAGAGCAAGAAAGGATCACTACATTAAAGTCACAATTAAGTAGTGAGTTTGAGATGAAGGATCTTGGTGTTGCTAAGAAAATACTAGGTATGGAAATTACAAGAGACATAAAATCTAGTGTGTTATTTCTTAGTCAGCAAATATACATTCAGAAAGTTCTTCATCGTTTTAATATGTATGATGCAAAGTCTGTTAGTACACCTATTGCTCCTCACTTCAAATTGTCAGCATTACAATGTTCTAGTACTAATGAAGATTTTGAGTACATGTCTCGAGTTCCATATTCTAGTGATGTTGGTTCCTTGATGTATGCCATGGTTTGTTCTCGTCCTGATTTGTCATACGTTATGAGTTTGGTTACTCGATACATGGCTAATCCTGGTAAAGAACATTGGAAAGTTGTTCAGTGGATTTTCACGTACCTTCGTGGCACATCCAAATCTTGCTTGAAATTTGGCAAGACCGGTGAGGGACTTGTTGGCTATGTGGATTCAGATTTTGCTGCCGATTTGGATAAGAGAAGATCCCTCAGAGGTTATGTGTTCACTGTTGGTGGATGTGCTGTGAGTTGGAGGACAACATTACAACCTGTTGTTGCCCAATCTACGACCGAAGCAAAATATATAGCAATTGAAGCTTGCAAAGAGTCTGTTTGGTTGAAAGGTTTATATGCTGAGCTTTGTGGAGATGATTCTTGGATTAACTTGTTTTCTGATAGTCAAAGTGCAATATACCTTACCAAAGATCAAATGTTCCATGAGAGGACAAAGCACATTGATATCAAGTACCATTATGTTCGCGACATTGTTGCTCAAGGTAAACTGAAGGTATGCAAGATAAGTACTCATGATAATCCTGCTGATATGATGACAAAGCCGGTTCCTGTTTCCAAGTTTGAGCTTTGCTCGAGCTTGGTTGGTATAACTGTTTAGCCCAAGTGGCTGTTGGCGCCAGCAAGTGTTTTTTCTTTGTTGTTCAGGAGATTTGTTGAAGTTCATGCTACAAGATGGAATTTGTCTCAAGGTGGAGTTTGTTGTATTGTGATCCAAATTCATATACTAAAGGGAGGCTTCTGACGAGCGGAGCGAGGCCCGTCGCGGGAGGCTTGGGGCGAAGCGTAGCGGAGTCTGAAGTTAGCCCATACGTCGTGCCCTGCAGGGACGCCTGCGAAGGGGGGTGGGGGGGGGGCGGCAGCCCCCGCGGTACGGTACGGATCGTTGGCTCCGCCTATATATACATCTTGTAAGCCGCCGGCTAGGGTTTATCAGATTATAAGATAACCCACGGCGTTTGTAAACACTTCCCGATATAGTGAAGTTTTGCTGGCTGGCGCCCGTGGTTTTTCCCCTTCTGTGTTGGAAGGGGTGTTCCACGTTAAATCTCGTGTCTCCACTGCGTTTATCTTTATCGTTCTTCGTTATTTGCTTGTCGCTTTTATTACATTCTCTCTTACATTTCTATCGCAAAATTTTAGCAATCCAATGTAGCAATGGTATTGCAGATGCTCTAACAAGTGACAACATGTTATCTTTTTCAAGTGCATTGACTGATGGACGGTCTTCAATTTAGAGGAGGTTTTAACCGGCCAAATCGACATCAGGCTCGGTTTAAAAAGCTATGCTCTGCTTTAATATTCCAAACATCCTTATGTGGGCCAGAATGTGAATATGCGGTTGCCTCGTGATGGGCTTGCAAGAATTAAAAAAGAGAGCAAAAAAGAATTGTAGCTGCCAGACAATTGAGACTAATATACTTTCACTTACATTGCATAAACGTTGTTGTCTTCATCGCACATAATATAACTACTAAGGCAGGGACTGACTTGATTCTCGTTCCAATCTCCCAGGACACCGCGACTGTCAATGAGCATCATTCTGATTTCATGTAGTGCTGTGACTGTGGAGATAAAAATGCCGTTTAATTTGCAGAGCTATGAGGTAGGGACTCAATGCGATTGAACTAATTAAAAGTGGTTAAAATTTTTGATTGACGTAAAATAAATATATTCAATGTTTCACTTGCATCTAATGAGAAGTGCTTTCATATTACGTTGAAAGAGAAGTGCAAATCTACCAAAACAATTCTAAGGGTAGGTGATACACTGGAGTACGTGTGCTTTGGAACAATTGTGTAGTTTCCTTGTAAGCACTGTTTGGAACTCTGGATTTTCAAAAAGATATGGAGGTGAATCTCTTAACAGATGTAGAGTACTCCCTCCGTCCTATGAAACATGTAGAAACTTTGATGTATCTTTGTACTAAATAGTGTCTATATACATCTAAATTTAGACAAAGTTAATACAAGTGTTATAAGACGGAGTATTCAGTTGGCAGAGTCTAGTCAAACAGTCAATAGATCCAAGTCAATTCCACACCTTGTTAATGGTAGGTACAGGGAGGTGAAGCTAGACACTCGGGTGCTGACAAAATCTAGTCATCTGTCAACAATTGGATAATGATAAGGGCAGCGAGATGAATCTCCAAGAAGCGCACTCCATTATTTAGTAGACGAAGTCTAGTCAAATAGTCAATACTCCCTTTTTTTCTAAATGAAGTAACAGCCCCAGCCTCATAGTCAATACTCCCTGGCATTGCCTTACCGAATTCCAGCTATGTAGAATAAATGAATAATATCTTAAACGCAAATTATTTACCTTGGACTTGGACGTCAGTAGCTGCAAAAGATTGCAGGTACGCCAGTACAGCTAACCCAAAAGCTAGCAACTTCATGCTTCCAGAATGGTGCTCAATCAGTTTGTTTTTAGGAACAGAAGTACTGCTCAATCTGCTCTGGATTCTGCTTGATGGAGATCATAAGCACTCTTGAGGCGAAATCAGTGCGACATAGATGCCTCACTGAAGAACAAAATGAATTGTGTCAGATTCACTAGACCAGCGAAACGAACTGAGAAGAATGGAGAGTACGAATTGCTTGGAGAGAAATCAGACAACCTGTAAATACACTCTTTTCTGCGTACTACCATACGAGACAAAAAAAAATTGTGTCTCCTACAACTAAAAGCCAGGGACATAGATTAACCTGACTAAACCAAAATTCCAGGACAAAACGAAATTTGGTTGGTCAAATCTTGTCTACAGTATGATTTTGCTCTGCAGATGCAAGCTTCTCAGCAGAATCCATTGCTTTCTCTAGTAATGTTTGAGCATAAGTTAACCTTCTCAATTAACCACTCAAGGGAAGCAAAATACCAAAAATCAAATCAATAAATGCACACAGCTATTCTAATGAGTGAGCAATGAAGTGAAGCAAACAGGTAAGATTGAGCAAGAGAAAGATTCATCAGTTAATCATACGTACATGAAAGGGAGAGTGTCAAGAACATAATTACCAAGCAAAGGAAGAAGTAAGCATGTGATGCTCCTGACTTTCCAAGACCTTTCTTCTCTCAGTATACTTTGTAAGATGACCCGGAGCTTGAGCTCTGAGCTAAAGAGAAGAACTGTAATGGCATGAGCTACTGGACAGTGAATTGGGGGACACACGGACTAAATTGGTGAAATTTAGGGGTAGGAAACTTCCTGCAGGGGGAAGCACTGAAGTCCTCGTCATTTCATTGGACCGCCTGATAGATGACTCATATCGAACGTCACGACGACTGGCTCCCCCCAAAAGCTGACCGGCCCCTTCGTAGGTACCCATCCGTTTCGTATTAATTCTCCCGACACGGACTTTTGGGACCTGGCAGCACGCCGAGGTGGACATCCCACGCGTCTATGATTGATGTGAGATTAGAGTAATTTCAATAGCTGGCTATAAGACAAATGTCATATCATGTATAGTCAATTTAGAGCTAAGGGCATCTTCATCGGCGCGACGCAAACGGATACTGAGCGACCATTTATGTCCGACGTGAGGGCATCTCCAGCGGCGCGACGCATTTCGGACACCCAAAATGTCCGCGGGCGTCCGTTTGCGTCGCGAGGCGGACGCGGAAATGGTCGCGTGTCCGTTTGCGTCTGGGGCTGGCTCCAGCGGGGCGACGCATTTTGGGCGCAGACCAGAATTTAAAAAATAGAAGCACGCATAAACTTTTGCACCAAATTTACAGCCGCATTTTAAGGGCTGAAACAAGTTCACCCCACTTTGCATATCGATCGCGCAAAGTGGAGACCAAAAGGGCATAACAAGGCCCGTGCAAAGCAATAAAAATGTCCAAAAGGAGGCCAAGGTGCCGGGCGCATGGCGCCGGCGATCGAGCGTCTCGCGCGGATTTCGGCGCGCCTCTTCATGAACCAGGCCCCGGTGTCGTCGTCGACGCTGCTCAAGTCGGCTAGCATGATCCTAGTGTCCTCCGCAAGGATCTTGGCCTTGGCATCCATCCTCCTAGCCTCGGCGTCAAGCAATTTGGCCTCGGCGTCCGCCTTTTGGACCTCAATTACCTCTTTGGCGAGGTTGTGGTAGATGGCAGCACGCGGCCTCTTTTCCAGACGCCTCTTCTCGTCCCTAGCAGCCAAGGCGGCACGATTGTCGGCCATCATCTTCTCCATGCTCATGGTGAACGCAAGGGCCTACGCCTCCCGCTGTAGATCGGCCTTGGTAGGCTTGTGGCCTCGTGGACGAGGTGGAAGGGCTGGACGGCCTTGATCGTCGTCCTCGCCGTCGAGGTTGATCGCTGTCCCATTCCTCACAGCTTCGTTGTAGGCCGCATAGCTTGTCATCCACTTGTTGGCGTTCTTGAGCACGTTCCAAGCAATGGACCATATGGAAGCCCTTCTTATGCGTCGCCCGAACTTCTCCAAGGCGCGGGATACCCGCATTCATAGCCGCCAATGATGTACATAGAATGATGCACATAGTGTTGAATGATGATGGTTCTATCGTGTTTACCACTGTCATGACGCCAGCGCCGCTTACGGGGTTATTAACAGCATGTTCGACCGCCGAGCAAAACTTGGCTGTCTCTTGCTTGATGTAGTTCCATCTTTTTCGGAGGGACTCTAACGTCCGAGGGCTTGTGATATTGTAGGGCGGGTGCCGCCTGGTCTCGTTGTACTCGCTGCGAGACCTTGGCCCAATAGACCTTGCCCTTTTGCTGCGCGCCATTAATGCAATCATTGCTCGATGCAAGCCATGCTTCGCACAAACACTTGTCCTCCTCGTCGACGAAGCCTTGTGTCCTGTGGCTCTCCCCTTCTTCTTCGCAGGCTTTGTTGGCGCGGTCGTCGAAGTCCTCCACCGACACGGGTGTTGGCTGCGTCTCGCTGGGTGGCAAACAGGCGTGCGGTTTCGATGTCCTCCGCGCGTTCATCCGCCGTTGGCTCCCAGTCATCCAGCGGGGTCCCGGCCGGATCACCGCGAATGAAGCCGCCGCCGAAGATAATTTCCTGGATGTCAGCCTCACGGTGGTCCTTCCAATACTCCTACGAATCACTGGACGTCAGACGCATGAAACACGGCGAACGCACACATTGAGAGAGCTCACGTACCGGGTCATCCATCGTCGGGGCAGCCGGCGCCATTTCGTCGAACAGGATGCGGGGCTGCGGCATGCTCTCCTCCGGCACCTGGCGCGTCTTCTGTGTCGCGCCCGAGCTGGAGTCACCGCTTCTAGGAGTCCGGTTGAGGTCGGGAACAACCGCCCCGTTGAACTGCTCCGCCGCCCCGGTCAACTCTACCGGCGGCAGGCCGGACGCGAACCGCGACGCCGGGTGGCCCTGCAAGGGAGCGGGAGTTCCAGGACGCAGCTGGGAACTTACCGAGCTGACCGACGAGGACGGAGGAGCGACGCCGGCGATCCCTCTCTCTGACGAGCATGTAGCCCTCCGCCAAGGTCGGATCGAGGGCTACTTGCGCGACGCCGGCTTTGATCCGCATCCGCCACGCCCGCCGGTTGGCGGCCGCGGAAATCTTCATCTTCCGGTTCCTCGCGCCGGCAGCCGACGTTTCGCGGCCTTGATCACTTTCTCCTCCGGGGAGAGCACCTTCTTTGCAGCCTTCGCCTTTGCCTCCCGGCCGCCGCCGGTGCCGGCCCGCTTTGCTTCCGGCGGACCCTCCATTGTGGCTACGGTCGTGGCTACGGGGGGTGTGGGGCGGCGGCGGGTGCGGCGGCGAGGGTTTGATCCGCATCCATGGCGGTGGCTGCGGCGGCGAGGACGTCCATCGCTTCTGGAATGTTTCGCGCCGGTCTAGTTTGCTTTTTCGCGCGGGGAATGGCCAGTGGCGGGAATTATATCGGCCTCGCTGCCACTGACGCGCGGGTCCTATGTCTTTTTCGGCGGTCACTCGGCGCGACCGCCGAGCGTCCGCGGAGACGCAAACCTGGCGCATATTTGGGCCAGGTTTGCGTCTCCGCGGATGGGCCGGTCACTTTGCGTCGCCCCGCTGGAGCAGGGCCCAGACGCATTTCCGGTCACGGCGGACGAAAACGGTCGCTCAACGACCATTTGCGTCGCGCCGCTGGAGATGCCCTGACCGAAAATGCGTCTGGCACCACCTCCAGCGGCGCGACGCATAGTGACCGGGCCGTCCGCGGAGACGCAAACCTGACCCAAATATGCGCCAGGTTAGCGTCTCTGCGGACGTTGCGCGGACGCGCAAAGTGTCCGCTCGGTCCTCGCACGGGCCCGCCTGGCAGGGGCACAACTGCTTCGTCTTCCGCGGTATTACTTGCGGGCGGCGCGCTGCAGCCTTTGCAGGGCCGCGTTAATGGCGCGTCTCGGTTTCCGCGAGCGTGTGCAGCTAGGCGGCGTTGAAGTGGCAGGCTATTGAAGGCGAGATGACGTCCGAGCCTCTTAAAGGGACGCTGCCGGCGGCCATTTCCCCGACCAAACCATTGCCACATCCCACACTATCCACCCCATCGACGCCATGGAGAAGAAATACTGGCCGTTCCGCAAGACCAAGAACGACCACGAGTCTAGCGGCTCGCGGTCCGGCAAGAAGGCACGGGTCGGTCGGTACGTCCGCATCGACTTCGCGCGGCAGCTATGGGAGGAAAACGGGCCGGTACCATAGCCGGGAGGGGGCTGGTACCTCAATTCGAAGCGCATGCCGGTCCACCCCGTGCCGCGTGAGGGTCGAGAGCGGTGGGACGAGGTGCGCCGCCGCCGAGCGATCTTGCCGCCGGATCTGCGGGAGGATCAGGCGTACGAGCTGAACTCCTACAACTGGATTTCATTCGGGACGTGGGAGTTCGACGCGCGCCGCCGCGCTGGCTACCTCGGCGACGTAGACTACTTCGAGCGCGAGATCGCCGCAGAAGAAGAAGAGAACGACCAGGAGGACGCGGACGAGGACGAGGATGAGGATGAGGACGCGGACGAGGACGTGAACATGGCACACTACGACCACGACGACGGCGGGCCAACGTGGGATCCGGAGACCCAGCCGTCGGACATTTCCGAGGAGGAGGCCATTGCCATGGCACTGGCCAACAGAGAGCAGGACGAGCTCAACGACCTCGCTTTGTGGGACGGGCTTGCAATCCAGCTCCGTGAGTCAGCGCTCGCGCAGGGGAGGCCGGCGACTCCAACTCCTCCGGCACGCCGACGCGTTCCAACGACTGCGCTCCGCCTGCTGCTCCGGCGTGGGATCCCTGGCCACAGCCTCCTACCCATGCGGCGGTACCTCCTCCACCGCCGGCGTACGAGCTTCTATGGCCGACGGCGGAGTTCATTGACCTCGTCAGCGACGACGAGCAGTAGGAAGCACCTACTTTTACCACGCCTTTATGGCTTTTTTTTATGTTTTTTATTAATGTAAATTATGGCTTCAGGAATGGAAAAAAAGTTTATGCGTCGTGCCGCTGGAGCCACCCCCGACGCAAACGAACGCCCGCACGATTTCAACCATTTGGGCCGACGCAAACGGACGCGACGTGTTCGTTTGAACGTCCGAAATGCGTCGCGCCGCTGGAGATGCCCTAATATATATAATAGTGAGCTATAAAAATATAGTACTTTATCAATGTATAGCTCACCTTTCACTCTCATAAAATGCCTAGAAACACGTGCTAGAGTTGGCTTTTGCATAAAAGTCTACTCTTCTTCTCTCTCCTCTCTTCTATCCTCCAACTAATATTGTACTATTTTAATTTTTATCCCAACTAACTAGAACTTATTGTATTTACTCTTAGGACCCAAATTTTTGGCTCTCAAACACCAGCGTGGATGGAATCTGTATCGCTGGTTCGAGCTTCTAGATGAGCAAACAAAGTAGCCTGTATAAATGCATGCATAAAAAGGGAATCAGGAAATACAATGGCAGTAAAAGAGATATACTCCTAGGAGATTTTGTATCCGGAGGATCGTCACCAGAACAGGCAGGTACAAGTCCTAAAACTACTCATAGTGAAAAGTAATATAGGTAGTAATATCAACCATTTTTTTTCGAAATGAGGTATACCCCGGCTTCTGCATCATGATGATGCACACAACCTTTTATTAGAAACCAAAATTCCAAACAGTGTCATTTACAGAACATCCATCACCGACGATCGATCCAACAATCAACCATCGAAAAGAAACAAGGAACACATACTAAGACTACACATCAACATAGCCTTCTAGTATGTTGCCAACCAGCCTGGCACAATTCTGAGCGACCATCAGGAGCCGTGTGCAGCCAGAAGCCATGGCATCCTGCTGTCCCTCCGGAGAGAGTAAGCCCCAAAGCTGGACCCAGTGGGAGACCAACCTCATAAGTTTCCGACATAATTGTAACCATAAACTCCATTTGTTACCATTCAACACCCTCCGGAATGTAATATTCAACGCCGTTTGGGTTAGCACCTGTGCAACTGTAACATTCTTATGATGGACGATATTATACGAGGACGGAAACTGCTGAGCCAACGAGGTATTTCCTAACCAGATATCTTCCCAGAAGCGAGTATTCACACCATTACCCACTTTGAGGAAACCCCTAGCAAAAAACTCCTATTTGACCTCCAGCAATCTTTTCCAGAAAGGAGAATCAGTAGGTCTAGCTTGCACTTCCGACAATGTCTTCATTCTAAGGTATTTATTATGAAGTAATTCTTGCCACACACCAGTTTCAATAAGAAGTTTGAAAAGCCATTTACTCAATAAACACCTATTTTTGATCTCTAGAACTTCGATACCTAAACCCCATTGATCTTTGGGTCTACAAACAATGTTCCATTTTGTAAGCCGGTATTTTCTTTTGTTTTTGTCAGACTGCCAAAAGAACCTCGATCTATAGAAGTCCAAACGTTTCCTTACCCCAACAAGTATTTCCAGGAAAGACAACATAAACATCGGTAAGCTAGTTAAGACTGAATTAATAAGAACTAACCTATCACCATAGGATAATAACTTACCTTTCCAGCATCCCAATTTACTTTCAAACCGTGTTTCTACCGGATACCAATCTGAATTCCTGAGTTTTTTTGTAATGGATCGGGATACCGAAATATCTAAAGGGGAGTTGTCCAACATCACATTCAAAGATCTGCTTATACTGGTCCTCCTCCTCTTTTGCCTTTCCAAAACAAAAAAGCTCACTTTTGTGGAAATTAATCTTAAGCCCCGATAACTCCTCGAAGAGACACAAAATTAATTTTATATTAACAGCTTTGTTGAGGTCATGTTCAAAAAAAATGATAGTATCATCAGCGTACTGTAGTATAGAGAGTCCTCCCTCCACCAAATGCGGGATTAAACCTCCGACTTGACCATCCACCTTTGCTCTTTCAATTAGGATGGTAGGCATATCCACTACAATATTAAAAAGCATTGGAGATAAAGGGTCTCCTTGCCTTAGTCCTTTTTTTGTCTGGAAATAATGACCAATATCATCAGTCACCTTAACTCCAACACTCCCCCCTTGAACAAACTATTGCACTAAATTCCCCATTGGGGGACAAAACCCTTCATTCGCAAAGTTTGTTGCAAGAAAGGCCATTTCACCTTATCGTATGCTTTCTCAAAGTCAATTTTAAATAACACCCCATCTATTTTCTTAGTATGTAACTCATGAATTGTTTCGTGAAGTATGACTACCCCTTCCAAAATATTTCTACCTGGCATGAAGGCAGATTGAGTTGGCTTTATAACATACATTCAACAGACAAATAGGTCTATATTGCTGGATTTGTACCGCATCCTCTTTCTTGGGTAAAAGAGTGATAATACCAAAATTTATTTTATAAAGAGGCAAATCCCCTCTAGTCAACTGTGAAAACAACGCCATTACATCCTCCTTTATTACATTCCAATTTTTTTTGATAAAACTCCGCTGGAAAACCATCTGGCCCTGGAGCTTTATTCAACTCCATCTGAGAAATCGCCTCAAAGACCTCCTCTTCCGTAAAAGGAGCCATCAAGATATCATTCTCAATTGATGAAATTTGCGTAATATCGTGTAATGTCAACCATATACAATATCAACTAAGCATTTTAATAACATGACATGTTATTAATCGAGGAAAAAGAGGGTAACCATCACATCACACTTTTGAAAGAAAAATAAGTCTACAAAATAATAAATGAGACATTCTATGTTACTATACCTATAATACTACTCACAATGAAGATAGTAACATAGAGTAGTAACATATTTTTTCGATCAAGGAGCATAGCCCCAGCCTCTACATCCACACAACTTTCTTCTTTATTAAATTATTCGCAATGCCTTATAAGGGAAATACAAAGATCAACTCAAAGCCTCCTTCCTAGCGACAACTCGCTATACCTACGATGAAAGGGGGACCATGAACAAGGCCATACTCCCTGGCGGTACACCAACACACATCATCCGAAAAGCAAAATCCTGAGGGTGTGCCATTGCACACGTCGCAGAGTTCGCAATCGCCATCTATCTCGAACCCATCTCCAAGCGAGATCAACGCATTGACCTTCTGAGGCCTGCCGTCGATGTCACCATAACACCAAACAGCTCCACCATCCTGCCCGCGTCCAACAGTCCTCGTCCGTCTTCGATACTCCGCAGCTCCACGACGCTGAGAATCATCGACGACAACATGGTAGATGAACATCACTCCACGAAAAACCACCTCCATCCAGCCGCTGCTCCAAAAACGATGCCCCAAGAGGTAGCACGACGCAGGGAGCGTCGTCATCGTCTGATCCTTGCTGGATCTAGGGTTCCCCCCGGAGCAGCACGAGTGAGTTCCCGCGGACTGAGACGACGATGCCTTCAAGAAGGAAGCGATGCTTAACGCCGCCATCGCCCGCCAATCTTGACACGGTTTTCACCGACAGCCGCGAGTCCCCAACTCGGCGAGAGCAAATAGAGAGGCCAGGAAAGATGATGCCTTCGCAGGGGAACGACACCAATAGCCGCCGCCATCATCCGCCAAGAACGAAGTTAAGGTGCGGTGTTCACCGGTAGCCCCTTCGCCGCTAGCTCGTCGTTGACTAGATCTTCATCGCCGGGTAGAGGGATCTCGTGATCCGCCACCTTAGCAACCAGCCGACCTCCTCCGGCGAAGAAGAAGGCCGCCTCCACCGTCGAACCCAAGGCTGCTGCCCCGGGCGACCTCGTGTCGCGGGAGAAGCCCGAGACCATCTCCACGCACCGGTGAGAGGCCGGGGGGAAATGGCGCAGACCATGGGCCTGGACGCCGCCCACCACCAGCCCCTGCCGGCGTGCTGCGGGGGGAGCCTACGGGAGGAGGGAGTCTGCAGCGCCAGGCCGCCACCGCCCATCCATCCACGCCGACCGGTCGATGTGTCGAGAGGAGGGAACTCGTCCGCCGTCCACTGCACTACAGCGAGGAAGGGCCCCCGCCGCCGCCACGCCCCGAGGTCTTTGCCCCGGTGGCGCTGCCGCCGGCGGCGGGAGGCGGCTAGGGTTGGGAGGGTTGGGGGTGCGGGAGGGTTGCTCACCTAGATGAATTTAGTTACTATACTACTACCTCCATCCCAAAGCTTAAGACCTATATTTTTATCAGAAAGTCAAACGAAGTAAAGTTTGACCAAACTTTTAGAAGAATTTATGAACAAATATGATATTTTGTAGGTACGATATGAAAATATATTTCATTATTTATCTAATGATATTTATTTTTATTTTTCATGTTAATGATTTTGATAAAAACTTAGTCAAATTTAACATAGTTTGACTTTCTGAAAAAATATAGACCTTAAACCTTGAGATAGAGGTAGTATATGTTACTTTCTATTATGAGTAGCCTAACTCCCCTTCCGCATCCCTGCCGACAATAATTAGGCACGCAGCGTAGTTATGACACTGTACTGGCCGTTGCTTTTAGGGATGGGTTAATTCTATAACAGCAAGATGCTCGCAATGTTCCTGCTCGTAGGATGCCAATTCCGAGCCTCGTGGTGGGGGGAGCTTCACAGAGAGGAGGTAGATCCACCTGGTGAGCCGGCGAACTTATGGATGTTGCATCTGAGCGCAATGCTGCGGAGTGGATTTGGTACTTTCAGGTGAGGATATCGATTCACAAGATATTTTTCGATAAAGGGAATATATTAATATCAAAAAATACTAATTACACCTAGCCTCTGCAATAACGCACCACCCTAATAGCACTACGGGTGCACACAACCAAAAAATAGAAAAGAAAACTAAGACAAAAGTTCCGCTACAGTATCTCGGGTCTAACAACAACAATACATCCACCACCAAGATAACACCTGAAATACAGACTCTCCAAAAACGACGCCCTCAAGAAAAAAACAATGCTCTAACACCGTCGTCGTCCGATCAAAGATCTTAGGTTTTCACCCTGAAGATAGTCCCCGCTCTTAAAACAATGCCTCCAACAAAGTCATTGTCAGGCACAACCAGTTAAGGCCAGACCTTGGATTTTCACCCTGAAAGGTATGACTCTGAACTATGAGTAGCCTAACTCATCTATGGAGCTTTTTTTTCATCCTTACAGCATTCTGAATCTTCTTATATGTGTTGGAAATTGATCTTGGCTAACAACCAAGAGATACAGAGAGATAAAAAGGGACTTGGTCCAACACGTATAAAAGGGGACTTGGTCCACCACATCTCACCTCATGCGGGAGTCTTGATCGGAGGCCTCCAAAACCAACTTTTGGTCCCGGTCCCCGGCCCCAACATCTGATATAAAAGGAGCAGATAGCTCATACGTGGGACTGACTGACACGGTGCTAACCACCAAACTACCCGATCCTAAAGTGGTGTTCAGGGGCTGGAAGACTGATGACCACCGCTGGGCAGTGTCAGCGGCCATCGATCTGCTGCTCGTGTCTACATCAACTCCAAATTCGCCTGCAACAAGCAGGCAATCATGTCTACTGCAAATACCTGTAAGACCATTCCCTAATCCCTCTGTTGTCCACGAATTAGGTGCTCTAAATGCAATCAGCTAATGAGTATGTCCTACCTAATGATGCTTTAAGATCTAACAATGGTATCAGAGCTGATCTGCTTGCATTAGAACCCTAAGTGTAATGTTCATGATTAGGGGAGCATGTCTAGCCTCGGCCAATTTTATTGAGCATGTTTATGATGAATCTTTATTCAGTTCTGCTACGGGTCAGTGCTGATCATGTTAATACATAAAATTAAGTTACTTTTCAATTAGCACCTTTTTGGCTCGGCTAGCAATTAGAAGAAAAGGCATCTGCATTCCAAATAAAGAGAAAAGTGCCCATCAAGTACGAACTCCAACCCTTTTTCCCCCAATTCGGGTGTACCCAACCGGAGGAGTTGGATGCAAATGGAGTTTTGGGCACTCACTCAATGACGCCGCGCCGTTGTCTCTTCCCTGCGCTGCTGCGCGAGGGCGATGGCGCCGCGACGCCGTCCGCTCCTGACGGAGTTGACGCGCGGAACGACACGCTGGTAACAGCGCGATATGGATGCAGGCGAGCTCGGACTGCGCTCCGCCGACGACCGCAGCCGGTTACTCGAGGACGCGCTGGATGAGGCGCTCGCGGATGGACGCGCCGTGATGCGCGAATGGACGAGTGCACCGCTGGCCTTCACGCCACCAGTCGTCATCGTCGCTCAAGGGCTGCCGCCGTGAACAAAGACCACCTCCTTGTCGTGGGCCGTCCAGACCTCCTTCTCCGCCGTGTCGTCGGACCGCCTGCCATGGCCATGCGTGCACGGAACGGGAAGCTTGGCTCGACAGAGCCGCGCGCAGCATCAATCGCTGCACGCGAGCGCCGGCGAGCAGAGCCACCGCGCCGCCATAGACCCGGAGCTCGGCGCCGCCTCTTTTGGTCGTGGCTGCGTGAGAAACGGGCAGTGGCGGAGCCACGTTGAGAGCTGTGTGGTCAATTGACCACACAGCTTTTTGCCATGTTCTTTGTATTTTGGTATTAATCTTGTAAAAAATATTGAAAATAAATAAAAAAATATATGTATTTGACATCACAGATTTGAAATGACAACACTGACTTTAAGTTCTGGCTCCGCCACTGGAAACGGGGGAGGGAAAGAATGGGGTTAGGGTTTGCCCCCTGGCTGTTATGTGCGACCGCGTCGCAAGGACATCCGTTGGATCAAATCCAACGGTCCAACACATTGCGGGTAGGTTGTGGGCTTGGGGAGCCTTAATGGGCCAGTGTTTTGTCACAGGCCACAGGCCACAGGCCAAATTAGAATATGGGCTGCAGTTTTTGTTTCATGACCTTTTCTGTCTATTTTAGTGCATTTTAGAATAGCTATTATGTTTTATGTTTTATGTTTTTGCACGATTTTAAACAGAAAATAATGTCCGAAAATATGAATATAAAACCTGTTAACACTTGATGTGTTTAATGGTGTTTTCTACTTAATATCTTTAAGGATAAATTTATCGCTATAAGATGATGTTGATTTTGAGCAAAATTATGGTAATCTATCATAAGTTTTGAATATTATGTTATGAAATTTATTTATTTTTGGGAAAGAAGTTTATGATGATGTAATTACTATGATATTTATGTCTTGGTGATGTGCTCAATACTAATGATATTATGTTGATCTTATAATTATGGCATTTCTTAATGACGAGATCATCACTAATGGGCTTAGGCCACCTTAAGAAAATGTTGATGGTCGCATGGTTCGGTTTTCCGCGCCTTACTATGCGAAAAAAAAGAAAAAAAAAGAAAAAATAATAACGTTGAGTCATTATGCTAAAGTATTATGTTGGCGCACTTTATGTCTTTCGACGTGCACTGACTAAAGGTGAAGAAGGCTCAAAATGATATTGATTCCTTGAATAAAGATGCTTTTGCTTCAAGAACTTTAATGTGTTAATCTTATAGTTTCTATAATGGTCATGGAATGTCATTTATTTGATTATTGTAGTTTACCAATTATTTGGTGAACCTTGATGTAATTTAATGTCCAAATTCTATTTGGAAATCTTGATGGGTATAATGTTATTGTCGCTGTGAATTCATTGTAATGCTTACCCAATAAAATGACATTTTTGTTATCAATGTTGACATGAATGTCTAAAATGTCATTTAATAATAACTTTGGCACACATGATTAATGTTTTTGAGGTTGTGTTGCCATAGTTCTGATGACAAAATGAGTCGTGATGTGTTATGAATCCATTTGTCTAATAATACAATGGATTCTATTATGTTGATCCTTTATGTTAATGTTGGCTATTAATTTAGCAAAACATTTTATTAGTCATTATGTGATTTTAAGTTTCTCTAGTCAAAATGGAACCAACGAGAAGTTTTGAATAGAGATTTTAATTATGAGTGTATGATATATGGTATGTGATAGTATTCTGACCAACGTTGATTATTGTCATAACCCATTTCTTTATGAATGATAATGTTCTCTTCCGTTTTCAGCCCAACGGTGATACGGATTAGAACACAAATGACCTTGTTGTCATTCGTCTCATCACAAGTTTTCTTAATGTTTATGTTTATAATGACGCTCATAAAAATGCTATCCATTTTAAGCAATGGACAATGGGTTCTTCTATGAGGATAATGACGAATAAAGCATTGTAAGACAAATGCTTCTTTATATGAACATTTTGTTCTTTGGAACGCAATCATTTTATGTAAGTCTCACCATGTGGTGAGAATTTTTGTGTTCTCGGGGCATATATCTTTTCTAATGATTATGTGTGCGATGACACAATTATGATGTAAGAAATGTGAGAAATGAGATCTCGTCGAAATTGTGGTAAGTTTACCACATTTCGAAGGGGGAAAGGGAATGTCTCATTTAATATGGGTCATCACACTCATTTTTCTTACGCCAGAATGATATTGTATCAATTCTCCGAGTATGATGGAACCAACGAGAAGTCCTATTTGGAGAGTGAATGAAAAATCACACTAATGTTTTGACTCCTTTTCATGTTAATGTGATATTACTCCCTTATGAACACTATGAAACACATATGAATGATAAAGTGGCAAGTTTGCCATTCTAATGTTGTTTATGGTGTAACATGTGGCTCATGATTGTAATTCCAACCAACGTCGTTTATAATCATGTGCCACATTAATTTAATCAAGTTCTTTTCCACCTTCTGCCCAACGGTGTTGTGGTTCAGAACTGAAATGAAGTATTATTGAGTTTTTGGAGCCATGTTCTCCATATAAAGTGATCACGGAGAGCTGGAGCTTATGAACATGAATCTTAAGGAGAATTTTCATGAGATCCTTGTTCATATGCATCAGTTATGTTGAGAGTTATGTAGTCCCTAATGCAACACTTGGTGTTGAACTCAACAATTTTCATGTGATAAATAATGTGTGTGAACATTTATCTTGGTGACATTTTCCATGTATGATGAAGATTATGAGCTTTAATAATGTATGGAACTTAATAGAGTTTCCTGAATGAGATAAATAATGGTAAGCCATATATGGCTCTGCAAAATAACAAATGTGACGCTGAGGAAATCTTGAAAGCATGAAGCAAAGAATGTTACAAGAGTACCTCAAGACGAGGGGGAGTAAGCTTTATTGCTTTATGTAGATTGAATCTTATTGGTTGTCCAAGAGTTTTTCAATCTTCAAATTATGATATGAAGGATCTTGGTAATGCCTCATAATTTGATTGTGAGGTTCGCTAAGATATAAGTCTAATCCAAAAGGAGTATATGTTCTATTATGATGACATACACGTTGATGGAGTATGAACGAAAAATATTATGCACTAGTACTCTGTCTCACCTGCTACTAAAGTTAAGGGCGATAAAGGTGAACATTTAAATGTTCAAGGAACCATTTAAAGCTGATCGAGATAATGTCGGTTCCTTATGCTTCGGTTGTCAAAGCAACATGTGTTTTTAAGTATGAACACGCCATATTTATGATCGGGATAATTGGCAAAGACATAATAAGTCCGAGCAATGGACTGCTGGAAAAAGCCGCCAAGAGGTCTTGCGGTACATGCAAGACAATAAAGGTTACATGCTTATTAATAAGATGTCTACTAACCTCGATATCGTGGGTTATTTAGACATTGTTTTTGCGAGGTGTGTGGATATTAAGGTTTCCACGTCATGTTAAATCCTCACCTTCGCATGTGGAGCTATACCGTGGAAAAGCTCCAAATTAATATTGATGGCATTAGTAATGATGCAAAGTATTATGTGGCATGTTAAGAGGCTATTGCGCAGGTTGTATGTCAAAAAGGTTTTATTCCCGAAATTGAAGTGGTAGACAACATTTCAAAACCACTTACTGCAATATGAACACGCAGTCTTCTATACGAGTAACAACAAAGTCAAATGGTGTTGCCAACACCATTGACAATATGTTTAGTGTTGTGAAAGATAGAATCCAGGATCAAACTATTGATATTATGCATATAAATATGTTTTGTATGTTTTATGGATCCATTTAATCGAAGGCTTGTGACCCATATTTATGATTATGTTGCCGGCATGGGTTGCTGAAATCCTTTTTGATCCTGGTAATAACGACCGTCAAATAAACCAACTCCCGTATAGTATTATGTTTACTATTTCGATATAGAATGATGTACTATAGGTAAAGAGGTTCATTGACATCTCATTGGTCAGTGTAACACTTTATTTTGGTATGTTATTTCTGTTGAGAGTGGACTTATGATGTTTGTTAACCTTACGATCAAGGGGGAGAATGTTGGAAATTGATCTTGGCTAACAACCAAGAGATACAGAGAGATAAAAAGGAACTTGGTCCAACACGTATAAAAGGGGACTTGGTCCACCACATCTCACCTCATGCGGGAGCCTTGATCGGAGCGCCTCAAGACCAACTTTTGGTCCCGGTCCCCGGCCCCAACACCTGATATAAAAGGAGCAGATAGCTCATACGTGGGACTGACTGACACGGTGCTAACCACCAAACTACCCGATCCTAAAGTGGTGTTCAGGGGCTGGAAGACTGATGACCACCGCTGGGCAGTGTCAGCGGCCATCGATCTGCTGCTCGTGTCTACATCAACTCCAAATTCGCCTGCAACAAGCAGGCAATCATGTCTACTGCAAATACCTGTAAGACCATTCCCTAATCCCTCTGTTGTCCACGAATTAGGTGCTCTAAATGCAATCAGCTAATGAGTATGTCCTACCTAATGATGCTTTAAGATCTAACAATATGTTCCTGCAGGGGGCTCGATACAGTTCCTGAGGCGTGCGAGAGTGATACATTGGATGATTCGTTGCAACAGAGCAAAGGGAAAACCACTTGAAGTCGACAGAAATCTTATCTCTTCAGGAGGTTGACAGCGGCAGTGCATCGGGTGGCGCGCCTCCTGTTGTTGAAGGATGGGTACGGAGGTAAGCGAGATGACTACTGCTACTACTGATAGAAGAATAGCAAGTGCATGTGCGTGTAGTGTGATCTATAGTTTTTCAGAAATCTACTAGTTCGTAGTAACAAAAAACAGATGTGTTGTGTTGCCTATTGGGTAAAGTGTAACTACACCAATATCGCTACGTCTCGGTACAGTAGCTTCTATATGTTGTGTTGCCTATTGAGATTCAGTCTTGACTCCCACAGAAAAACAACCTGGTTCCATGTTTTTTATTTCCAACGATTATAGAACCAAAGCTAGCGTTGCTGGATGTGCATAGCTTGAGTGGTGCCTTCATGTTTGCTAGTTGTGGACATTATTTCCGAAAAAAGAAAAATGTTTATTATTGCGTGCCTCGTGTGGCATGCCCATTGATCTATGTATATTATATCATTTTTAGTCTGCCTAGTGAAAAAATTAATTCTCAGACCAAGTCATGGGAGAATGCCTGATGAGAGACCCACGAAACCAGACAGGGTTACAGCTCTAGAAAGTTCGTTCAGAGGATTTGCAGAGCGGAAAACAGATGCTATTGTAAACCCGACAGTGGGCCTCACATTTGATTCGACTGGGGAGGCGTATGACTATTACAACCTATATTCCTGGGAATGTGATTTTGGGATTAGATACGGGAAGAGCAGAACCAATGTGAAAGGGGCGAAGTGTATGCAAGAGCTGTGTGTGTGTGTGCTCGGTAAATTCGCAAACTAGGCTTGAATTTGCTATGATGTTTAAAATCTTGATGGTGTTGTTGTTGAAAGTAACATACTTCTTTTGCCTTGGTTTGTAGGGTAAGCCAAAGCAGAGTAACACAACATCTAGCTGTTGCGAATGCAGTGGGCCATTCACCATGAAGGCTAAAAGCGAGATAGGCTGGACATTTTCGCTTACAAAGGCGAAGACAATTCCGCGTTTTTTCAGCCGATTCTCCGAAATTGAAGACAATTATCCTCACTCAAACTTCAAAAAGTCCTTTTTTTTTTTATGATGTAAATTCTGTCTGTCTCCTTTGTCCTTCCTAACGCTAGTCTAGCTAGTCTAGTTTCCTTTGTTCCACTCGTCATCACAACTTGCATTGTTGTCCACCTGTGCCGAGAAGCTGCATTTTCCATCGCACCGCAACATAGATAAGTACACAAGGAAGTTGGTGTCCCAACTTAGGGAAACCAATGTAAATCTGAGCAAGGTTTATAGTATCATTGGGACTTTTTTTGGAAGAATTGAGAATGTTCCTTTTACTAAGAGATGCTTGCAAACATTATGTGGAAAGATAAGCAGGGAGCAGGGTGATGATGACGTGAAAAAATCAATGGAAGTGTTCTCAGAACTGAAGGAAAGAGACAGTGAGTTCACAACTTCACATACACAGTTCATGTGGATGCTGATAGCAAGATATGAAGCCTGTTATAGACAAATGGCCGTAGTAAACACCAGTACCACCATTTCGGTGATCTGGTGACCTTTGACACAACTTACAAGACCAACTTGTACGATATGCCGTTTGGTATTTTTGTTGGAGTAAACAATCATTTCTAAAGTGTTCTTTTTGCTGGTGTTCTAATGCGTGACGAGAAGATCGAGAGCTTCGAGTGGGTTTTCTCCGAGTTCCTGAAGATGATGGGTGGCAAGCGACCAGCGAAAATACTAACATGTACTCACTGGCGGACCTACGTGAGGGCAAACCCGGGCCATGGCCCGCCCAGCCCAAAAGTGGGAAAAAAAATTATTCCTATGTGTCCATGTGTGAAGCCCATTAACCCAGCCTAGTTCGTCGCCTACTCCCTGTCTCCATGTTCGTTGGTTTTCTGCATGCTCTCGTACACGATGCCGTATTGTTGTGCCTGTCCACGGCCGTAGATTAGGGCTGCTGCCGACCTGCCGTCGGCCAACCTGCCGCCGGTGACTGAGCGCGGAGGCAGCCGTCGGAACGCCGGAGCGACTCGATTTGGCGACCACCATCCAGCAGGACTGCAGGAGCGGACACCACAAGCCTCACGCACGCGGCCACGCGACCAACGGACCAGGCCCTAAGAGCAAACGCAGGCCGGCAACGGCCAGGCTGCCGGCGGGCGGCGGCGATCCGGTCATCCGGCGTAGGCACAACCAGCTACTGCTCCAATTGCTCCCAGGCAAGGCAGCTGCAAAACTGACAGTAATTCACTAATTCAGTTTTCCCCAAATCTATTCACAGCAAAAGTAGTCTGCTAACAATTTGGTAGTACCCTGAATCACTGCCCTGAATAATCAAATTCTGTGTTTGTTTACAAATGCAATTTAGGCACCATGAGCAAGGTCAATCAGAGAAGAGACGAGGAAAATGAAGTTGAGGAAGACCGGTCTGTATTAGCTGATCATCCATTACCTTTACTTATGTTTTTCTTTAGCTTGGCCCGCCCAAGATTTCTTTTATAGGTTCGCCGCTGCATGTACTATCTAATTTGTTCGGTAACCCGGGGGTGTTGATTTTATGGCAAAATGACTAACATGGCAACCATTTTAACGCAGATCAAGCAAGGTCAATGGAGGTCGCGATTGGGAACGTGTTCCCAGGCACGACACACCAGTGGTGTAAATGGCATGTTCTTCGGAAGGCCAAGGAATGCCTTGGTACCAATTACACGAAAAAGTGGGTTCCGTACTGAATTCCACAACCTTGTGGACGAGATGCTTACTGTGAAGGGATTTGAGGTCGATGAGCAACACGTTCCTTATTCAGATCTTTGAAGTCCGCAAGAAGTGGGCAAAGCCATACTTGAGTGGGAAGTTCTGTGCCAAGCAGACCAACACCCAAAGAAGTGAGAGTTCAAATCACATGCTAAAGAATTATGTCCCTCCTGTGTGCCCGATGATCGTGTTTGTTAAGCAGTATGGGAAGCTGCAATATGACAGAGAGCAAGAAGAAGGGTTCCAAGAAAAAAGGGGCAGATGGTAAGACAGTTGTACTTAAGCATAATATGCACTGTTTTTGGTTTATGTTGTACCTTGTAGGCCATTTCCTTTTGTAGTGTTTGTTGTTCTGTTTTCCGATGACACATTTTCCTTATATTTGTTTACATATCACTTTGTTTTGGCTAGGCTGGTGCAGTGATAAAATCAAATGTACCGATAGAAAGGCATGCCAGCAAGATATACACAAGGACGATGTTTGAAATGTTTGGTCGAGCCTTGTATGTTGCAGGGTACTATTATGTGGAGGAAATTGTGCCAAAAAGGAAATATGTTGCATTGCATGTAAATCATGTAAGGGCTTTCTATTTTCGTGCCCTCGGTTCGTTAGTTGTACCCAGTTTTCCCCAGCTCCTTAGTTTTTTCTCAGTTTTCCCGAGGCCCTTGTCTGAAACCAGCAGAAGGAGCTCAGACGGTAGGATTCCCGTTTAGTTGACCGTTACGTGCTGACGTGTGGAACCGCGTCGCGTGGGGCTGGTAGAAAGGGACCGCATGGGACAGGACGAGACCGCGTTTGGTTGTACGTGAGCAGGAGCTGGGTTATGTCTCTCTCGGCCCAAATTGGCATATCCCTTTTTAAGAGCACATTTTTCCCCTCTTTCTCTCTGTCTTCTTTCACCAAATTATTATTAAATCTAGAGAAGCTTCCATTTCTGTCTTTCTTCAATTATTTGTTCCTTTTGGCCCTCATTTTTTGCTCAATATGGCAGCAAATCTAGTACTCCCTCTGGTCCATATTAATGACCTCACCAATCTTGGTTCATATGTACTCCCTCCGTGCATGTATATAAGATGTTTTGGTTTTTTCTTTAATTTATCTACTTTTGTTTGTATCTAGTCTAGGTTTAGTGTGTAGGTTCACTCTTTTTAGTTTGAATGCAGTCCACTCTAAAAACATCTAAGCAATCAAGGGCGCCCAACAATCTAGTAGAATAGGGATAGATAATAGGGTAGATAATAGGTAGATAATAAGCTGCATACAGCAGCCAAAATAAGGTTCTTAGGTTCTTGACAACACCAACATATTAACAACAACAAAATAAAAAGCTGCTTTGCAGCAGCAGCACATGTCCTGGACTCCGCCTATTCCATCTGGCTCCTCCTCCAGTTCTTGCTCCCCTATCCCTTAATTTTGGGCACATTGGGCTTGATCGGAGGCATGCGCCCGGCGGCGATCTCCACCCGCTGGAAGTTGCGGAGGTGAATGCCGAGCGCCTTCTGCTTGGCGCGGAAGGAGTAGACGTTCACCGTCGCGCCGACCGTGGGAAAGGTCCTTCCGATGTCCTCGGCATGCGTGAGGAGGCAGTCGAAGTCGGTGCCGCCGAGTCTCGTAGTGCATAAGGGGCACTTGTAGATACCTTTGGTGAAGTAGGAGGCGAACTAGCCGACCTGCAGCCTCCGCAGCACCTGCCGAGCCTTGGTGTGATGTTCCTCCTTGTCGCTGCCGACGTCGCTGCCAGACACCTGATCCATATCAAACGGAAAGTATGAGTGAATGAGTTGCAACATAACAAAGTTAGGAAAAAACAGAGGCAGCATCAGTTTGATTGAACACGATTATATATCTACAGGGACGGGGTTAGCGAACTGATGTCTACGGGAGCTTCTATTCTTGTAGACAGTGTTGGGCCTCCAAGAGCAGAGGTTTGTAGAACAGCAGCAAGTTTCCCTTAAGTGGATTACCCAAGGTTTATCGATCTCGGGGAGGAAGAGGTCAAAGATATCCCTCTCATGCAACCCCGCAACCACAAAGCAAGAAGTCTCTTGTGTCCCCAACACACCTAATAGGTGCACTAGTTCGGCGAAGAGATAGTGAAATACAGGTGGTATGAATAAGCAGTAGCAACGGCACCGGAAAGTGCTTTGCCCGGGACGATAAACAAGCGAGTAGTAACGCAGCAGTAGTAACGCGATAGAAACGAGTAAACAAACAGCGATAGCGATATCTAGGAACAAGGCCTAGGGATTACACTTTCACTAGTGGACACTCTCAACATTGATCACATAACGGAATAGATAAATGCATACTCTACACTTTTGTTGGATGATGAACACATTGCGTAGGATTACACGAACCCTCAATGCCGGAGTTAACAAGCTCCACAATAATGCTCATATTTTAGTAACCTTTAGTGTAAGATAGATCAAAAGACTAAACCAAGTACTAGCATAGCATGCACACTCGTCACCTTCATGCATATGTAGGAGGAATAGATCACATCAATATTATCATAGCAATAGTTAACTTCGCAATCTACAAGAGATCATGATCA
Organism: Lolium rigidum; assembly: GCF_022539505.1. Taxonomy (NCBI): domain Eukaryota; kingdom Viridiplantae; phylum Streptophyta; class Magnoliopsida; order Poales; family Poaceae; genus Lolium; species Lolium rigidum. Next base: position 211,727,650 of record NC_061510.1, read on the forward strand.
TAGCATAAACCAAGTACTAACACGGTGCACACACTCGTCACCTTTGCACACGTGCAGGAGGAATAAAACTACTTTAATAACATTGCTAGAGTAGCACATAGATAAATTGTGATACAAACACATTGCAATCATAAAGAGATATAAATAAGCACCTCACTATGCCATTCAACAACGAATAAGTATTCGTGAAATATAGCCTAAGAGACCCACACGGTGCACACACTCGTCACCTTTACACACGTGGGACAAGGAGTCTCCGGAGATCACATAAGTAAAACTCACTTGACTAGCATAATGACATCTAGATTACAAGCATCATCATATGAATCTCAATCATGTAAGGCAGCTCATGAGATTATTGTATTGAAGTACATAGGAGAGAGATGAACCACATAGCTACCGGTACAGCCCCGAGCCTCGATGGAGAACTACTCCCTCCTCATGGGAGCAGCGGCGGTGATGAAGATGGCGGTGGAGATGGCAGCGGTGTCGATGGAGAAGCCTTCCGGGGGCACTTCCCCGCTCCGGCAGGGTGCCGGAACAGAGACTCCTGTCCCCCAGATCTTGGCTTCACGATGGCGGCGGCTCTGGAAGGTTTCCCGTATCGTGGTTTTTATTTTTCAGGGTTTTCGCGACGGAGGCTTTATATAGGCGAAGAGGCGGCGCAGGAGGGTCGAAGGGGTGGCCACACCATATAGCGGCGCGGCCAGGGCCTGGGCCGCGCCGGCCTATGGTCTGGGGGCCCAGTGCCCCCCCCCGGTCCTTCCCGGGTGTTCTGGATGCTTCCGGTGAAAATAGGAACCCGGGTCTTGATTTCGTCCGATTCCGAGAATATTTCGTTACTAGGATTTCTGAAACCAAAAACAGCGAGAAAACATCAACTCGGCACTTCGGCATCTTGTTAATAGGTTAGTTCCAGAAAATGCACGAATATGACATAAAGTGTGCATAAAACATGTAGGTATTATCAATAATATGGCATAGAACATAAGAAATTATCGATACGTCGGAGACGTATCACGAACCAAAGCTCATGCACAACAGATTTGTACACAGCAATGGTTCGCTGAACCCGCCCTGTATAAATTTGTGCCCAACGATTCATCATAGGCAAAGAAACAAATTCCAGATCTGAATAAATTAACCGAACGGCCGAACCCCAAATCTTAACCCTAAATCTTAACTAATTGAGATCACATGATTAATTGCATAAATTAACCGAACGGCCGAACCCCAAATTTTAACCCCAAATCTTAACTGATTGAGATCCCATGATTACTTGCATAAATCAAGAAGGGAACAAATCAAAATGAAATAAAATCAGCGTAAATATTAACCCAATACTCATCCTACCTACAGACCGGCAAGTAATCATGGAACCAGCAAAAATAGGGTTGAAAAGGAAGGGAAGGGGAACAACAAGGGAGCAAACCGTAGTTACCTCGTTCCAAGGGTCTTCCATGCAGGTGTCGTAGGGGTTTGTCGGACAATCGTACGTCACCTCCTCGTAGGGGTCCCATTCCGGCCGCATCTAATCGCCACCGGCGGCAGCCTCCGATGCACCGGCGGCGGCGACCGTCGTAGAGGGGATGACACCGAAGACGGAGGCGCCGTGCTTAGAGGGGACGGCGTCGAGGACGGAGGACGGATTCGCATTCTCCTTGTCCATCGCCGGCAGAGGAGAGGGAGAGGGTTTTTTGCTTTGGAGAAGATGATGGGACGTGAGAGGCGGCGTTGCGTGAGGGAGTGAGAGTGACAGCGAGATAGTGCGAGGAGGCGAACAGGGAGAGGCATCCTACGCGTGCACGGTTGCACGTCTGCACGTCTTCGACTTCAGCACCGCGACACGCATCCACAATTGCACGTTTTCAACTTCTGCACTGCGACCCGCGTCCTACGCGTCAACAATTGCACGTCTTCCACTTCTGCACCGCAACACGCGTCCTCGATTCTAACCCTCGAAATTTAGATATACTCAGGTATACCCTCGAGTCTTATACTAGCATTTTTTGTGTGCTCAGTTTTCCCCTTGAGTGCTAATAGTGGCTAGTGAAATATACTCAGTTTTACCCTCAAGTGGCTGGTCAACAGAGAGTCGACAAATGGGATTAAGCTATCTAATTGAGTCATTTCATGCGCAAAAAAATCCAAAAAAGATAAAACCATAGTGGCACTTACTCATGGAGTCTTCTTACGCGACCTGCCACGTTGGGTACCATAACAATCATAGATAAATCAAGTTTTACCACAAATTACCACTTCTCAAATCACCTAGTAGCTATGAAGGTGCATGGCTTTCCACAATAAGCCCTTCCCAAAACAGCTTTCTCCAAAACATACTTTGTCTGAATGAGGCCACAATTTTCACACTCATGTATATTTGTATTGCAAATAGTTTGAGGTAGGCCAAGATGGGTTTCATTGTACAAAACACGCATTTTCCATTTTTTAAATCTCATATTTGAATCCCTTAGTCTGTTTACTACTCACGTGCCCTTGGTTTCTTGATACTACTCAGTTTTGCCCTATCCCTTCACAAATTCTCACAGGGGACGCCCAACCTTGCCCTGATTGGTTTAGCCCTTATCACGCAGATCGTGCTCGCCGACCGTTGATTGTATGATCTAACGGGCATGATAACCCCTTTCTCTCTTTGATCGGGGCCACCACCCTCTCTCTCTGTCGGCGGCTAGCTTCCACCCTCTATCTGTATTATTTTTCACGCGCAAAAAATTATAAACTCTTTTAGGCATTACTTTTCTTTTAGGGAATATATTTTAGGATATAGTTTTGGTAATTTTAAACGTCCAAAAATGGTATAATTTTGGTATAAACACGAGGCATACATATTTGTGGGATTTCGGTGAATGGATTATTTATCACCCCTCTAACAATTATCAACTTTCTTTAGCATTCCTTTTCTTTTTGGGAATATAGTTTGGGATATAGTTTTGGTAATTTTAAACGTCCCAAAAGTGGTATAATTTTGGTATAAACATGAGGCATACATATTTGTGGGATTTCGGTGAATGGATTATTTATCACCCCTCTAACAATTATCAACTTTCTTTAGCATTCCTTTTCTTTTAGTGAATATAGTTTGGGATATAGTTTTGGTAATTTGAAATGACCCAAAAGTGGTATAATTTTGGTATAAACAAGAGACATACATATTTGGCATATTTGTGGGATTTCGGTGAATTATCACCCCTCTAACAATTATCAACTATCTTTAGCATTCCTTTTCTTTTAGGGAATATAGTTTTGGTTATTTGAAACGTCCCAAAAGTGGTATAATTTTGGTATATACATGACACATACATATTTGTGGGATTTCGGTGAATGGATTATTTATCACCCCTCTAACAATTATCAACAATCTTTAGCATTCCTTTTCTTTTAGGGAATATAGTTTTGGTAATTTGAAACGGCCCAAAAGTGGTATAATTTTGGTATAAACATGAGGCATACATATTTGGCATATTTGTGGGATTTCGGTGAATTATCACCCCTCTAACAATTATCAACTATCTTTAGCATTCCTTTTCTTTTAGGGAATATAGTTTTGGTTATTTGAAACGTCCCAAAAGTGGTATAATTTTGGTATAAACATGACAAATACATATTTGTGGGATTTCGGTGAATGGATTATTTATCACCCCTCTAACAATTATCAACTATCTTTAGCATTCCTTTTCTTTTAGGGAATTTAGTTTTGGTTATTTAAAACATCCCAAAAGTGATATAATTTTGGTATAAACATGAGACATACAAATTTGTGGGATTTCGGTGAATGCATTATTTGTCACCCCTCTAACAACTGTCAACTATCTTTAGCATTCCTATATTCCCTAACACGTTTTTTTTTTGGTAATTTCGGTGAATGCACACACTAACTTTGAAAACAACTACAAGTACATGTAACTGAATAATGGATTTGTAACAAGGGATCCCTTGTAACAACTTCTAGCGCCTGATGAGCAATGATAAGAATCCGATCGCAATTATACAACAAAAAAACCAGCCATCAGATTAGCTTGCTTTTTCAACTCGATCAGCTGCCTTAACTGCTTGTTAATTTTCTTCAGTTCTCCCTTCACTTCCACCAGTTCTGCATTGGGAGCATTAGGCATAATCGGAAGGGCCCTAATCGGAACGGCTCCTCTCTCCGCCACATTCTCTACAACAAGTCTCCCGCCCCTCCCAAATTGCGCTCCCCAATAGCGCCAATTGATTCATGTAATTGAAGCGTCTGAACGTACACATCGATCCACTCGAAATGCATGCATTTCTTGAGGATCTGAAAACAACAACGTGAACCCTAAATCCCAAATTCGAGGGAATAACAAGAAAATCGAGAGAAAACAGAGCAACTGGAGCGAGATCTAACCTTATCCCCCTCTCTATATGGCAAGCTCTCGCATGCAAGGAACTCACGTCCACGGTTGCTGTTGTCATCCGTCTTACAGATCGACCGCTTCAGAGGCTCCTGGCGTGGGCTGTCAGGGCATCTTGTCAAAGGCACGGGTCCATACTGCGGCCATGAAGAACGGGAGGTCAAAGAGAAAGTAGAAATCACCCGACTGCCGGAGAAGGGCTGCCGCTGGCGGAGAAGAAGAACAATGGGGCGCGGGGAAAGAAAGGGGAAGCAATGGCACGGGCACGGGCGCGGGGCTAGCTCGGGCTCCCATTTTGCAACGGTCACCTGGGTAAGCTGTGGGTCCGGCGCGCTAGCGTGGACAAGTTGTGGGTGCCATGATAATCTGGATAAGTGGAGACGTGTCCACTGCGGGGCACCAACATCGGCCCCACTAACGGTCAACTTAACGGGATTTCTCCGGTCCGAGCTCCTTGTGAGGGGTTTCAGACAAGGGCTTGGGCAAAACTGAGAAAAAAACTAAGCGGCTGGGAAAAACTGAGCACAACTAAGGACCCGAGGGCACGGAAATAGAAAACCCATCATGTAAATCCTTTGGCAGTCCCTGATTGGTACAAGAGTCGATATGAGGTCACCGTTTCTGAAGACAGTTCTATGTACATCTGCGAGTGCGGGAGGTATGAGCACATGGGCATGATATGCTGCCACATATTGAAGGTACCGTCGTTAATAGCGGCGTCTTATTAATACATGACGACAAGCACATTGATGTCTATTCGAGAGAAAAAAAAATTAGGCAACTAAAAACAGTTGTCAGCTAGCTGCAAACAAAAGGCAACGGACATATGGCTGTACTAGCACATCAAAATCAAGTCAACTGGTACAACTGAGGGCCACTTAGGGCGCGTTTGGTTGCCTGGGCCTGATTCGTGACTCACTGGCGTAGCCGTGCAAGCACACTTGCGCGTCCAAAATGAGCCACGGGCCAAAATTAGCCTGTTGTTTGGTAGGTCGGGCTGCATCAGCTGGGCCAAAAAGGACTTTCTGTGTGTTTGCCTGCAGCCAAGCCCAAATCTCGATGGAGATGATATTAGGCCTGTTTGGTACCATCCAGGCATGTCTACGGTTACCTCTTCTCTACGACGGGTAGCCTTACCATGCTATCACCTCCCATCACACAGAAATCACAGTTCATGATATTTGCAATCAGTTCACGAAATCATCCCTAGCTACTACGAATGGTAGTTCATAACATGATGCTCCCTAGCTACTACGAATTGCAGTTTATCATAACGGGGTCGTTCAACATACGGGGATCGAAAAGGGTTCGAGAAATAAGGGATCATAGGGGTTCTTCTTCTTCTTCTTCTTCTTCTTCTTCACTTCTTCACTTCTTCTCAGATGGTGGTGTTGCCTCTGGCTTCCCACATTGCGTCTGCCCACTCTTGCCTCTTCACCTTCCAGGCATCATTGTCGCGTGCTTCCACGCCATGGCCGGTCTCTACTTCATCAAAAGTGACAACCTCTTCGAAGAACTCATCCTCGCCCCAACCTAGGATCCAGTTGTGAAGAATGTGCAACAAGAAAGGACCAGCTTTACGTGAGTGTCAAACGTGTGGAACGGTTTCTGGTTAAGGACCTTGAACCTGTTCTTCAAAGCAGCAAATGCCCTCTCAATGGTGACTCTGAGGCTTGAGTGTCTGAGATTGAATAACTCTCTCGCATTCATAGGTCCGTGCTTCGCAGAGAACTCGTTGAGGTGGTACCTTGTTTTCCTGAAGGGAGGTAGAATTCCAGGTCGGTATGCATATCCAACATCTCCATGGTAGAACTTACCGTCAGAGATTTGCAACCCATCAGGCCTTGACAAGCTATCGGCCAGGATGCTCACATCATGAGCTGAACCCTCCCACCCAGCAAGCACGTAGGTGAACCTCATATCGAAATCCACAGCTGCTAGCACATTCTGGCTGGTGTAGTGCTTCCTCCCGTGGAATGTTGTAGATATTGATCTCGGTACCTTTGCTGTGACATGAGTACCATCAATATCCCCAATGCAATCCTGTAAAAAGATTAGCACACAATCATGTTTCTAACAATAGGACACATCTGATAGGTAGAAGGAACATGATTTTGTACTCACCCTGAAATAGGGGAACCACCTGTAGCTGTTCTTGATCTTGGTTGGTGTATTCATGGATGCTGGCTTGATCATTTCACCTCTGAGCTCCCCAATTGCGTACAACACCTGCTGGAAGTACCGAGAGATAGTCTCCGTTGATCGCCTGAATGTGTTATGGATGACTCTGAACCTTTGGTTATGACCGATGACATGAAGAAATATTACGACTTGTTCTTCGACAGAGGTGTGGATGCTATCAGTCAACAGTCCTCTTTCCCTGAATGTTTTCACAAGTGCATAGAAAGGGGCTCTTCTCATCCATAGCATCTGGATGACCTCTACGTCGTTGCAGTTGTAGATGTTGTTTCGGTTGGCAATTCTCTCATGATCTCGTTGTAACATAGGTCGTAAGTCACACGAGGATAAGCAGCATGCCTAACTTCTCTCTTGTGCATCATTAGGATCCAGGCTTGTACGCAAATGATGAGTGCTGCGGCGTGATGCACAAGCTGGAGCTGGTCGGTCTACTCAAACAAGATCTATGCATTACGAACGGTCTTATCGAACCCAACCAGTTCTACGAACATGAATCACCAGTTCTACGAACATGAATCGAACACTACAGTAGAGCAAAGGAGTTTCCCCTACCTCCGTCATGGCGGACGATGGACACGGCCGAAAGCCGCCGAAAATGTGCGCACGCTCCGCCGCGGCTGGAGAAGAGGACCCTCCTCCGGCGCCGGAGACCGAAGGGAGATGCGCGCTGCCAGATCTGGGTCACCGCCGCCGGCGTCGTTGGTGCGATATTTGAGGGAAGCGAAAATTTGGGAGGGGGCTAATGGAGAGGGTAACCGAAGAGGGAGGTTACCCCTACCTTTGTCGCGCTACGCCGCTGGAATTTCGGCTTCTCCCGCCATGCCGAGGCGGAGCTCCCGCGCGAATGGTGTTGTCGATTTTCTCTCGCCATGGCCTGGAGAAACTATCAAACCGGGCGTTCCTCCGGGGCCTGTCCCAGAGGTGCTTTAAAACCCGTGCTATGCAAGAACACGAGTGCGCCTAGGAAACCAAATAGCCCGAAATTTGTTGGGCCGATACGAGCCAATGAGCGCCTAGGCATCCAAACGCGCCCTTAGTTTCAGTTTCTAGGTCGGCTTTAAGGTTGTGGACCATTGAAACTCAAAAAACAAGTGTCCAGTTTCGACCTAGGTTATTCCCACCGCAAAGCCCAGATCCTATATACTCCGTAGCTAGAAACTGCTCTGCACCAATTTCTCCGCAACTTCCGAGCTTGAGTAACCGAATCGGTACAACTCCCTGCCACTATCGTTTCCGTTAATTACGCCTAACAGCCACCGCAGTTCAACCAGTCAACCTGAGCCGGCCCAACCCGATCGACATCACGTTCGCCCCGTCCACTTCCTCTCGCGAAAAACAAATGTGACAGCTAGGGTTCATGCCGCCGGCAAAATCCTCCCCGCTGCCGGCCGACTACTCCGGCGCCCGCCCGTCCCCAGGTTCCCCGCATCCTTCTCTATCCATTCATGCCTCTCGCCCGCAGCCTCCGACCTTAGCCGGCCGTCGGGCACGCTGTTGAAGACGATCTAAGAGCATGTCTAACAGACTCCTAAAAGGCCCAACCCCGTAAAGTAATCGCCGATATAGGGGTAGAGCTCTACCCGGCCGTCTAGCAGACCCCGTAAATCAGCCCCCCGTATCGAATTTTTTCAGTTTTGGCTACGGGGCGACTCATCGCCCCCTACAAGTACGGGTGGGGAGGATGAATACATGGCCAACCCCCACCCACTTGTGGCGCGTTGAACTTTCCGGAAATCGCAACTGCTTCCGCCTCGTTGACTCTCCTGCACGCACCCAATCGCGCCAGATCGCGATCCTGCACGCACCCAATCGCGCCATGCCCTGCACCGGCCTTCGGCCGCGCCCTGCCTGCGGAGTCCCACGCCTGCGACACCGTCTAGGGCGCCCTCCGGTCCCGCATCCTGGTGCGCCACACCGCCGTCGATCTGCAGTTGCGCGGGCGTGCTCCGCCATGGAGCCCCACTGGTGCTCCCATATGCGCGTGGTGGGTCTCCCTGCCTTCGGCGACCGCGCCTGGGTGCGGCTGGTGTGCGCGCGTGGCATGGGACCAAGGGACGGCTGCTGGCGCTCGTCCGTGCCTCGCGTCGGTCGCGGCAGGGGCCAGGGCGGCGTCGCGTGACGGGGGCCGTGGCGGGCGGGGGCGGCCGGCCCACGGCCGGTGGCGGCGGGCAAGGGCGGCGGCGGGGGGCGGCGGCCGGCCGGGACGGGGCAGGGGCAAGGGTAGTGGCTGAAGGAGGAAGAAGGAGAGGGGGAAGAAGAGGGGAAAAATTGATTTGGCATATTCTAGAAATATGTCCTTTTACAATTTAGGGATACGGGTCTGCTAGCTCGGATGAGTTTTCGACCGATCGAAATCAAATATAGAGCCCCTACTCATATTATACGGGCAAAAATTTAGAAGATCCCGTTAGACATGCTCTAACCTGCTCTGCCTCCGCCTGACGGGCGTAGAAACTCTCCTAGCTCAACCGGAACACGCATGTGTCCGATCCAATTCACCAGGTTATAGCTCTCGTCTGCCTGCCCGCGTGCATGCTGGCGCTTGCCGGAGCCACCTAGCTCGTCTGCTATGCTTGAAACCACCCGCTGCTCCAAGCAATTGCTCTAGTGTTGAATTTTTTTGTACGTACAACTGTTTCACGGCTTGTCATATCTGGAACAAAAATATTGCTGAGTTTTACAAGAAGGTATGGGCAGAATTTTGAAGTTAAATTTTCTGATAAGCCCAAAAACTAGCATAATTAGGACACATATCTAATTTAGGGGCCAAGTTTCCAAAAGTCTAAAAGAATAGGCGTAACTAGTTTCTAGAGCTTCTTCCCACCACAGTTTTTTCACACCGTTTTTTATAAGCTGGCTTATGCATAAGCAGAAGCCCAAAAGAAGTGGGCTTGATGCTCTTACAAAATCATTATTCCCAATATTGATACTGCCTTGCAGGTTCCATTGAAGGTGCTCAGCCAGAGGTTACTGAAGGTGACAACTAGCGTAACGCAATGCCAGTTCCGATAGCAACATGGACGGACTACGAAGAATTGCATAGCAAGTTTCCCAAGAAGCAGGCCTAAGGTCGAACCGCATTGCAAGGAGATGGGATTCTCAGTGGCCAAGGAGATAAACAAGGAGGAGCAGAGTAGGAAGAAGGAAGCAGTGGTCGACTGGTCGTCACTCTGCTATGTTGCAAGCGCGGACTGGCGACCAAACGTGAGGCTGATTGGCCCTCGGTCGGACAAATAAAGTTAGCCCAGCCGTGTGAGTAGTGCACTTGGTGGAATCTGCGGATACATAAACTGTACCATGAACTATGTTGTGGGTTCCAAATGAGGGTTCCTGTCAGAAACTAATTCAAGGTTGATTTCTTATGCGGAGAAAATATACTAAAATGTTATATTGGTCTTATTGGACAACTACTTATCAAGTTCCATTTTTAGCCCAGCTTCCTGCACCATTTACATGCATTTGTACATACATTCAACTTGGATGGATATGTGCTGCGTCTGGTATGCGTCACTCAGAGAACATGGTCACTGATAAATGATAACGTGTGTAGTTCATTAGTATTAGCGCCTCGACTTGCCCAAGTTTTCCCAATAAAAATATCATCAATGTAAATTAATGTAGAGCAAGCTTGGTCCATGGGGAAAATATCCTACTCTGAGCAGATTCAGTCCAACACATGCATTGACTTGCACCGAGCCATTCCACCTCCAGCCATCTTGGCCTTCCGCACCATCCACTGCCTTGCCTCTTCCTGCGCTTCCTCACTTCCGGCGAGCTCCACTCCCTTCACGCGAGCCCTCCCTCCCTCCCTCTCTCCACCACCTCTGTCCATCCTCCGCACCGCCGCTGCAAGCAACACCCAGATCACGAAAACGGGCTGCTCCAGACTCTGATGTCCTGAGAGAGCTCCTAGCCTCCTAGGGTGCCCACTTTTGATGTTCTACAACAACTGCACATGTCTTCAACCTGACCTAAGATTAATGTCAAGGTTGGGTGAAACGTATTCACTGGTAAAAGTGGCAGTTTTTCGCCATTTGATCGGAGACATACTAGTAACATATTATTCGCTAGTACTATTATACAACAATGCCTGGAAAGCAGCATCGGAGAAAACTGAAACAACAACATCAAAGATGGATGATTACCGATCCAACCTCTCAAAATATGAGCAAAGCTGGGTACATGGCCACCACTCCAAGCTATGGAAAAAACAATAACATAGGACCACACTAAGCAAAGAGTTCCGAAACAACGAAGCTACATGATAACAAGAGGCACTTTCAAATGGTTCCGCTCCAGATGGTCACTGGCTTTTCAGTAACATGGTGCTCTGGTAATTTTGCACACATCCTATGGCCCTGAACAGATTTTAGTTATCCCTGCTAAAAACGTTGAAAAATTGCATCAGCACATTGACACAAAACCAGCAGTGTCTAGCAGTATGACAGCATCAGAATAGTGTGTTCATACAAATTTGGCGGTATCCTACCTCTGATTGCCCATAGACGTATTACATCAGATGTGTCCGAATTAGGCACATTGACAGAACAGAGGCAGAATGATTCTTTGATGATTTGATGTGATTAGTTACATTAATGGTACCTATACTTCAGCACTTCTGGTTTCAATAGTTACAATAAATTTCAGGTTCAAAATTATCATCTGTAAGTAGATGCTTTTCACATGTGCAACAGTATTTCTGAAGATGTTAATAGAAGTATAGGAGTTCTTGCAGTTGCATAAGATCCAAATTTTAAAACTGGAAATATCACTCTAAGAGATTCCAGATATTACTACTTTCTACACTGGATTATTCATTATGTTTTTAATTTATGTTTTTCATGCATACAATTTTCGGGGCCAAAATAGATGTCATAGGAAGAAGCACACTACCTCCATATCGATGTCGTTATCCTTAGCCGTTTCACCTGCCAAAATAAAGAGACCATGGTTTTGGTTGTCAATGGATAAACCAGCGGCATCGTGCCATAATTATAATCATGGACTCATTACTGACAAAGAATAGATACTGATCATAACAAGATTAATGTTGGTGAATATTTCTGACACTAGCAAAGTGGAGAATCGACATCACCATCTCAAACACCATTCTCTTGGTACCTTTTTAGTTACTCTGATCACCATACTTGCGCCAACTTTTTAGGATTTGTGTAACTTAAGGGGTTCTAAATTTTTAAGATTTGTGTAGCTTAAGCGGTTCTCAGTTTGTCTTATAAGGCAACGTTACAGAGTGGCTGTTTTATTGGGTAGAATGGCAAAACAAAACATGGGAGGTTTTCTTGGACAGGTTGACAAGACAAATCAAAGCATGATCGGTATTCGGATTACAATATTGTACTGCACGCACTTGTCCAAAATGACATGGCAAAGCAAGCATGATCAGTACTCGGTAGGCCCTTTCAAATCTAACCAAGTAATCGACTTCACATAAATGTTATGCCCTTACAGAGTGATTACTGTTCATTGTTCAGGTCATGTGTCCACGTTATCATATCTTCTGTATTAATTCAGAGTTTTTCCTGTTCGTGCCTACATGAGTATCCTTTCACTTTAGTATCATTATCCACCATATAAGGTATCCAGTATCTGTGGTTACTGGTTACAGCTGCCATTTGATACTTTGCATAGAGAATCTAGATGGACGGCATATACGCAGAATTTCTGCTGCTATTCTATCTACCGCATCAAAATTAATACCTCTAAGATAATACCATATGAAAATAAGCAAAGGGTAAATTAGTAGATTCCACGAAGAAAAAATATGATGGCTTCACCTTCATTTAGTTCTGACGTCCACAACGCTAGGTTGTCTTTCAGAAGCTCAATCATAAGTATGCTGTCGTTGTAGCCCTCCACACCAGCGGAATTAATCTCATTAGTAGCCTCATCAAATGCTTGTTTTGCGACTTGGCAAGCTCTGCAAAGAGAAACAAAGATGAAAAACTCCCAAACTAAGGTCGGTGCTTTCATGCTTTCAAGGACTTGTGACCACTGACACCGTGCCAACTGGCATGCTAGGATTACAAAAAGACTGACATCGTCCCAACATGTATCTCTAAACTAAGGGCAGACCAAGAAAACCTCCGATAATGTGCTCACTCTGTCAAAGTATTTAACTATTTAACATTGCATTTTTTGGGATTTAACTATCTAAATGCGTAAGTGTTTCATGGCGGTTCTCTTTATATTTGGAAAAGATTACATCAAATGTAACCTAGCAAATAGAGTAGCTACAGATGTGATAGGTTCATCTGAACCTAGTCAACTCCTGGTAGCTCTGCCCATTGCATTTATTTATTTTAACAAGGGAAGCATGAAAAATAGGGATATCCATTTTAAATTATAGAACATCAAACAAAGGATGAAAAGGAGCACTTAAGGGTGAATGACCTCTCATGACAGTTCATTATCTCATAAAAGAACACTGAGAAATTGAGGGCAAGGCCAAGCCTGATTGGGTGAGCAGGTGAAAGCTCAGTGGAGGCGACAACCATGGCGTGCTGCAGCAAACAATTATTAGTTTGCGAGAGGCAAGGCCAAGAATGTGAGTCTTATAACCAGAAATCAGCTTGAGCCTATGTATGAGTTGAATGATTCCGCACCTGATAGGCCATGAGTGACTGGTCAGCAGCAGACTTCTTTTCAGTTTCACTGCTAAATTCAGCCAGGTAACGGTAATAGTCGCCCTTCCTGTAATAATTCAAATTTTAGAAGTGACTCATGTACAAACCAGATAAGGAAAACATCCATATATATATGTAGCATGTGAGGATGCCAATGCATAGAGGGAAATACTCTGAATATACTGATCCGAAAGTAGACCAACATGAGAAAAGTAAAACACAATTGTGAAAGAAGGAGCTGAACTAGTGAACCTATACATACATTTTATAAAAGAACACAATGTTTTCACCAGTATTGGCCAAGGGAAGGCAATGAATAGCAATGATTGACAATATTTCATTGCAAATCACCCTTAGTTCATCTTCAACTTTCTTTCTGTACACATTTATCATCCTGCTAGCCTGCTCGCCCGCTGTCACCTTTTGCTCAAGTGAAGAAAGGATTCTCCATGATGCCCTCCTTGCACCAATTGTATTCTTAAAACCAACTGAAAATAAATGCCTCTCTTCAGCGCTCATATCCACATCCAACCTGGCAAGTTTCTTCATAAACTCAACCATATCTGCTATGAACAACAGTGAATTAGGAGTTAACTAACTTTGGAAGCTCAAGAAATTATGAAAGTTAACTTTTGGATTATTGGAGGAATAAATCAAACTCAAGAAGCAATTCGTTTCCAACCCAACTAACTGCATAGTTACTTCAGAAGTTGTGTCTAGAACTCTACAGCTATGCCATGATTCGCAGTTACCGCACCTCTTCCTTTGCCCGAACAGAAAAGGTTTGCAAAACAAAATGGTACGCATCCAACGCAGAAGCACAACTGCAGAGGACCCACTAACTAGTTCCCAGGAGTTAGGAGGCTCTGGTCAACCACAGTTGCAAGAAAAGGGGGAACATATTGTTGCCTACCACCAAGGAGGAAAATCAGGGAATATGGGAACCTATAATGCTTACTCATGATTTTATCACATAGATTAGATACATTAGTTAGGGAGGCTTAATATATATCATGCCAAGACCCAGCTTTACATGCTATGTCAAGTTGCCAACAAAAGAATTTACAGGTGCAAACTAAAGAGATTACTGGATAACAAAATGTGATAGTGACATACTACTTTGTGGTTAGCACTGGGAACTTACAACACATAAGCATCTAAAATTCCCCAAAACAGTTTAATATAGCACAAAGAGCTATCTATTCCTACCAAAATGAGATGCTTACTCCAACCATACAAGAATAACCACTGCCTTTTGCAACCTCTTTTAACCCAACACTTGGCATGTGGACCAAATGACTGATTTCACAGCTCCACTTGTTCAGATGACTAGGAAGTTCAATAGATCATGTGTAGTTATTAGGTCATAAAGAAGTAGGGAGTAACATATATAGATCCATGATATGTCTGCCAAATCTCATAACAGTATGATTTATCCATGATCCCCAAAATCCTTCTTTTTCACTGTTAAACATCATAACACAGCAACTCAGGATCACCCAAATTATAGATTTGGCCCCACAAAATCAAGCACTCCAATTTGCCGAGATTGGCCCCATGATAATCATGAAAAACTTTTCCCATCAAATTGGGGCGGCAGCACGGCTCTAAAAGCAACAAAATTGGATGAAATCGGCCCGGAATAATAATCAAGAAACAGCGCTTGCGATCAACTACCACACACCTGAACATTTTACACATGGACAGAAGAAATAAGCAAGATGGCCGCAATGGCCAGCAGGCCACCGCTCAGGAAGCTAAGTAAATCGAACAGGGAATCGCAGGGCAAACCGTCCCAGCAGGCACATGAACCAAGAACCCCCAAATTTCCGCCAAAGAATATCAGCGATCAACCCGAAATGCAGAGCGCCAAGAAGAGACACACTGCACACAACACAAGCAAGGCGCAACCAAACCAAGGGAGGGCACCGTACCATCGTATCTCTCCGCCTGCTCGGCCAGCTTCGCCATGCACACCACCTTACCCCTCTCCTCCATCTCCTCCCAGTTCTCCGCCTGGACTGGTGGTGATTCCTCTACTCTGCTCTGAGTTTGGCTTCTCCCCTCCTCTGCCTTGACAATCTTTACCTTCCCGAAAAGGAATGGGTGCCTCTTCCTTTTCTTTTCTACTTATGGGATCTGCTCTTGCTAATGGCGACCCCTGCATATGTGTTGGCTTTTGGTTAACAAGTAGTCTTGACTTGATCTGATTGTGAATTTTGTTCCGGGGGATGCTCAGGACCTGGCGGTCACTGATGACAGATGCATATTTTCCGTCTGGCTCTAGGAAGCTCTCCTCCGTAACCATACATTAAAAAATCATTTCATTTTCTTCTTTGCCTCTAATGTTGTCGCATAGATGCAAAATATCACACCTTTTGAAAACCTTTTCTTGAGAATCGGGTAATAATTTGATATTTTTAGGATGTTCCATTGATGAGAGGGAATTATCTTTCCGTGTCAATTTTGCAGATGCTATTAATTTCATTAGATGATGTTGAAGCTCACTTATTTTATGTCTAGTATGAGTAGTATTTTTGTCCATGCTTGGACAGCTGCCACCTTGGATGATCAAAGAGCATTGCCACCTCTTGTCACTACTGAATTTCTTATTCCATGGAAAAGGAGGTCTACTCTAAGCTATGTAGTATGCTTTGCTTGCTGGTGCTCTCTTAACGTTTTTTTTTAAATCAAAATGAAGGCAAAGCCTTGCTGCTCCTTAGCTGTCCAAGATATTTGGAGTTCTGTAGCTTCAGATGCTAATTCTTTAGTCAATCATGGACCCATTGTTTACAGCAGACATGGTGCACGTGTTAACTGATGGTCCACAAAGTTGGTCCCAAGACAGATATTTAGGTCTGAGAAACTAGGAATCACGTAGTTCAATGGCCACCTAAGGTCAATTTCGGTGTTTCTTATTTCTGCCTTTCGAACAAGATCATTCTGACTTGTTCTTTTATAGCACATCAGATAAAAAGTTAAAGAAAAATATAGCAATATGTATGGTATATCTCAGTGTGCATTTTTCACTAGTAGAAAAAGAGCCTTTCATCCGTCCCCATTAGTTCCCAAAATATACGAATCGCGACTAATGGGGTCTTTAGTCGTGGTTCGGGAGGCGAACCGCGACCAAAGGCCTGGACCCAGGGCGCTCGGTGGCCAGCTGGTGCACGGGAGGAGCTTTAGTCGCGGTTGGCCTGGCCAACCACGACTAAAGGTGCCCGAAGGCCTATATATACCCGTTCAGCACACTCACTTAGCCATTTGGTGCCACTTTCTTCACAATCTTCACAAGTGGGTGGTGGGTTTGATTTTGGTTCCTCTTATGCGTGTTCGATGAAATGCCCGAGAGATTGAAAGAAACATGATATGAAGTGTCCGAGCCACACTTGAGCTTTCTCATTTATTTTTCCTCGATCGCGGTTAGCAACTTGAACCTTTCATGTGTCATTGATAAAATATGCATGTGTGTAGTTCATTGTTTAATTTCTATTATTTCTAGCTAGTTAGTTTAACAAATGCATGATGGTTAATTATATACTTTATATAATAATAATGCGGATGAATCGGCAATGGATGTACGGTAACCGACTCTCCGGCGAGTTCACTACTGGGTTTGAAAGATTTCCTCGTAGTGGCTAATGCGAACAAGCGGGGGGTTTTGTTATATGTTCATGTGTTGT
Source organism: Lolium rigidum (assembly GCF_022539505.1). Taxonomy (NCBI): domain Eukaryota; kingdom Viridiplantae; phylum Streptophyta; class Magnoliopsida; order Poales; family Poaceae; genus Lolium; species Lolium rigidum. The sequence goes on from NC_061510.1 coordinate 211,744,573, forward strand.
CCGTAAGAATCGAAGGGTTACTCTTCCTCAAGAGAAGTTCACCCGCACTGCTTCGGCACGGTTTCATGCCAAGCTATAATTGTTGGACCAAGCATGGAGAAAGAGGGGTTATAATGGAAGAAGATGAAGAAGGGGATGATTTCATCGATGACAACTATCTTGATCATTTCGGTGATACTTTCATGGAGGATGATGAAGGTGGGGAAGGTGAAGGGGAAGGTGAAGAACAGCCCGCTGATGATCTTGGTCGGACCATTGCTGATGCACGGAGACGCTGCGAAACTGAAAAGGAGGGGCAGAATTTGGATCGCATGTTAGAGGATCACAAAAAGTCGTTGTACCCAGGATGCGATAATGGTCTGAAAAAGCTGGGCTGCACACTGGATTTGCTGAAATGGAAGGCACATGAAGGTGTAGCTGACTCAAGCATTTGAAAACTTGCTGAAAATGTTGGAGAATATGTTTCCAAAGAATAACGAGTTGCCCGCCAAGTACGTACGAAGCAAAGAAGGTTGTCTCGCCCTCTAGGTTTAGAGGTTCTCAAGATACATGCATGCATTAACGATCGCATCCTCTACCGCGGTGAATACGAGAATTTGAATGAATGCCCGGTATGCACCGCATTGCGTTATAATATCGGAGGCGATGACCCCGGTGACGATGTTGAGGGCCGAAACCCAGGAAGAGGGTTCCCGCCAAGGTGATGTGGTATGCTCCTATAATACCACGGTTGAAACGTCTGTTCAGGAACAAAGAGCATGCCAAGTTGTTGCGATGGCACAAAGAGGACCGTAAGTCGGACGGGGAGTTGAGACACCCCGCAGATGGAACGCAATGGAGAAAGATCGACAGAGAGTTCAAAGATTTTGCAACTGACGCAAGGAACATAAGATTTTGTCTAAGTACAGATGGCATGAATCCTTTTGGCGAGTAGAGCTCCAGCCATAGCACTTGGCCCGTGACTCTATGCATCTACAACCTTCCTCTTTGGTTGTGCATGAAGCGGAAGTTCATTATGATGCCAGTGCTCATCCAAGGTCCGAAGCAACCCGGCAACGACATCGATGTGTACCTAAGGCCATTAGTTGATGAACTTTTACAGTTGTGGGGCAGACCTGGTGTCCGTGTGTGGGATGAGCACAAAGAAGAGGAATTTGACCTACGAGCGTTGCTTTTCGTAACCATCAACGATTGGCCTGCTCTTAGTAACCTTTCGGGGCAGACAAATAAGGGATACAATGCATGCACGCACTGCTTACATGAGACTGAAAGTGTACATTTGCCAAATTGTAAGAAGAACGTGTACATGGGGCATCGTCAATTTTTTCCCAAAAATCATAACGTAAGAAAGAAAGGCAAGCATTACAACGGCAAGACAGATCATCGGCCGAAGCCTGCGGAACGCACTGGTGCTGAGGTATTTGATATGGTCAAGGATTTGAAAGTCATCTTTGGAAAGGGTCCTGCCGGACAATCAGTTCCGAAGGGAGCTGACGGGCACGCACCCATGTGGAAAAAGAAATCTATATTTTGGGAGCTAGAATATTGGAAAGTCCTAGATGTCCGCTCTGCAATCGACGTGATGCATGTTACGAAGAATATTTGCGTGAACCTCGCTAAGCTTCTTGGGCGTGTATGGGAAGACAAATGATACAAAGGAAGCACGGCAGGACCAAGCAACGTTTGAAAGACCCCGATGACCGGCATCCGGAATGGTTTCAAGGTCGTGCCAGCTACGCTCTTACCAAAGAAGAGAAGGTCATCTTTTTTGAATGCCTGAGCGGTATGAAGTTCCCGTCTGAATTCTCGTCCAATATTAAGGGAATAATAAACATGGCGGATAAAAAGTTCCAAAACCTGAAGTCTCATGACTGCCACGTGATTATGACGCAATTGCTTCCGATTGCTTTGAGGGGCTCCTGCCGGAAAATGTTCGAGTAGCCATTGTGAAGCTATGTGCATTCCTCAATGCAATCTCTCGAAGGTAATCAATCCGGAAGATCTACCATGGTTACGGAACGATGTGGTCCAATGTCTTGTCGAGCTTCGAGTTGGTGTTCCCGCCATCCTTCTTCAATATTATGACGCACCTCCTGGTTCACCTAGTCGAAGAGATTTCCATTCTCGGTCCTGTATTTCTACACAATATGTTCCCCTTCGAGAGGTTCATGAGAGTATTAAAGAAATATGTTCGTAACCGTGCTAGGCCAGAAGGAAGCATCGCCAAGGGCTATGGAAATGAGGAGGTAATTGACTTTTGTGTTGACTTTGTTCCTGACCTTAAGCCGATTGGTCTTCCTCGATCGCGGCACGAGGGGAGACTAAGTGGAAAAGGCACGATCGGAAGGAAATCAACGATATGTATGGACGGCCATTCTATGACTGAAGCACACCACACAGTTCTGACCAATTCCAGCTTGGTGGCTCCGTACTTCGAGAAACACAAGAATATTTTACGCTCGGACAACCCGGGGATGCCTGAATCCTGGATTAGAAAGGCCCACATGGAGACTTTCGCCAGTTGGTTGAGAAAACATTTAAAGAATGAAAATGATGTTGTAGATCAGCTGTACATGTTGGCCAAGACACCATCTTAGACTATAACGACTTTCCAAGGGTACGAGATAAATGGGAATACATTTTACACGATCGCCCAAGATAAAAAGAGCACCAACCAAAACAGTGGTGCCCGCTTTGATGCAGCAACCGAGAATGGGAAAAAGGTCACATATTATGGTTACATAGAGGAGATATGGGAACTTGACTATGGACCCTCCTTTAAGGTCCCTTTGTTCCGGTGCAAATGGTTCAAGCTAACAGGAGGTGGGGTAAAGGTGGACCAGCAATACGGAATGACAATGGTGGATTTCAACAATCTTGGTTACCTTGACGAACCATTCGTGCTAGCCAAAGATGTCGCTCAGGTTTTCTATGTGAAGGACATGAGTAGCAAACCGAGGAAACGGAAAGATAAGAAAACGATCAGTACATCATGCGATTATCCAAAGCGCCACATTGTTCTTTCAGGGAAAAGAAACATCGTGGGAGTGGAGGACAAGACAGACATGTCAGAAGATTATAATATGTTTGGTGAAATTCCGCCCTTCAAAGTGAACACTGACCCAATCATTAAGTTAAATGATGAGGATGCTCCATGGATACGGCACAATCGTAAGCAAGCAGGGGCACAAGGGAAGAAATGATGTGTAATAATTTATTGTACCAAACTTTGTTGAATGGATCATGTGAATTATATTATCCGTGATGTGTTTGGTGTTCATTTTCGAATGATTCGATTGATTCGAGATACCACTGATGATACATGAAATTTGGAGTGATTTAGTCATACTCCTGCCTAGGCGTATAATATGCATACTCGTAGTTTTCATAGTCGCCGCCGTTGTACTGGTAGTTGGCGCCTTCTAAGTTGCCGCCGTCGTCGTCGCTGCCATCGTCGCTGTCGTCGGGCGGCGCTCGTGGCTCGAACTGAGGGTAGCGCAGGCGGGGGATATCGCCGGCCGTGATGTAGTTCATGACGCTCTGCAGAGTCCGACCGTACCACCATAGCTGACGGTCGGCCTCGTGGAAGTTCCCAGGAGGCAGACCGTCCTCCTCATACCTGTCGAGCGCCCTCTCACGCCGATTTATGAAGAAGGCGTCCCAAGTATGCTGGTTATCGGGATGCCAGCGGGGATTCATCCGCTGCTCCGGCGTGAGGTCGAGGTAGTAGTGGTTCGTGATGGCCGCCCGACGTGCAGTACCCTGAGGGACGGGAGGGACCGGCACGCCTCCGGCGCTTAGGCTCCAGTCGGCGGGGACGCGGTAGCTCGGTGGGCAAGGGTAGTTCGAGGCGCAAAGCTCCTCCACCTGCTGGTAGGTTAGAGTGGGTACGGTGGAAGCCATGAAAGACTGATGAGAGATTGTAGAGATGTGATAATGCTCGTCAAGCCGGGCTACATATATGTAGTGAGAAACGGCGGGAAAAAAGAGGCGGGAAGAAAGTGGCGGGAAGAAAGTGGTGGGAAGAAAGAGGCAGGAAGACAGGGAAGAAATGGCGGGAAGAAGAGGAATCCAAAGCTGGTCATCTAACAGTGTTGGGTAAAGGGTTGGAAAATCTCCCGTGGCGCAGCTTCTCGAAGATGTCGTTGGTGCACATGCCCTATGGCATCTTCGGAAGTTGCACCCTATTTGTATTTTTAACATTTTCAAATGAATTAGTTTTATTTTTCTGAATTTGTTGATATATTATTTGTATTTTTAACATTTTGAAATGAATTAGTTTTATTTTTCTAAATTGGTTGATATATTATTTGTATTTTTAACATTTTGAAATGAATTAGTTTTATTTTTCTGAATTTGTTGATATATTATTTGTATTTTTAACATTTTAAAATGAATTAGTTTTATTTTTCTGAATTTTTTGATATATTATTTGTATTTTTAACATTTAGAAATGAATTGGTTTTATTTTTCTAAATTTTTTGATATATTATTTGTATTTTTAACATTTAGAAACGAATTAGTTTTATTTTTCTTAATTTTGCGATATATTATTTGTATTTTTAACATTCAGAAATAAATTTTTTTGGAAAAAAGACCTTTAGTCGCGGTTGGCGTCGCCAACCGTGGCGACTAAAGGGTGTTTCGGCCACACCAACCGTGACTAAAAGTACCCCTTTAGTCGCGGTTGGTGTCACCAACCACGACTAAAGGGTCATCCCTATAAAACGCCGCGGCGCCAACCGCCACGCTCATCTTCTTCCTCCGCTCGACGACGCCGGTCATCTCGCCCGACGAAGACGACGCCCAGAGATGTCGTCAGGCTGCCCGACGCGCCCTCGCTGACATAGGCATCCCCAATGGGCCTGCCGAAGATAGTACCCGGGGTTTACTGAAAGCCCACTACTCGAAGAATAAGAAGATTCGGAAGCCCAAGATATTGTTAAGGAAAGCTAGAGTTGTAATAGGAAGTAATATTTGTAATCTTGCGGGAGGAGTTAGAAACCTTCCCGGACTCTGTAAATTGTACAATACGAATCCCTTGGCACCACCTCCTATATTAGGGGGGGGTCGAGGGACAAAGAAAGCATCGAATCATTGTTTCTCAAACCCTAGTTTGATAATCGTCGAGTACTTTTCGGCTGAAACCTTCGAGATCTACTTGCCCTCTACTTCCAACTAAACCCTAGTCTACAACTCGTAGGCATTGATAAGTTAATACCTTGTCACTCGCCGACCGCCGACCGCCGACACCGCCAACCTCCGCCCTCGCCGTACGTCGCCGCGCCATCGTCCGCCGCCTCCTCCTCTTCTTTCCCGCGCGCGCGTCGCCGCGCGAGATAATCTGACGGCCACGGCCCAGACCGCCGCCGCGCCCGCCCAGACCGTCGCCGCCCAGACCGTCGCCGTGCGCCCGCCCAGACAGCCGCCGCGCGCCCGCCCAGACCGCCCAGACCGCCGCCGGTGAAATTCCGGCCGGGCCACCCCGTTAAGTCCCCAGGAGGCCGTCCATCTGGACCGTCCAGATCGCATACGATCTGACGGCCACGGCCCTTCTAGGGGCGATCCGCGTGATCCCCCTAGCAGCCAATGGCGTTGCGCCACGTCGCCTGCACAGTCAGCCCCCCAGTCAAAAGCAGTTTAAATTCGAATTCAAATTTCAGATTCTGTCCCTAACTTGTAAAATCGATATAAAATCAACCATAGACCCAAATTTAGCAAATTTTATATGGTTGGAAAGCTTGAAATCTGTAGAATGCAACCATGCCATAATACAGTATATGTTCTGTGATTAATTTTGCACGATAATTCAAAACAGAGAATTAACCCTTTGACACTATAAAAATTATATAAATTAATCCAGTGGGCCAAAATTTACAAATTTGTAGTCTCTGAAATCCTTAGAACATGTAGTTCATCATGGAACGATAGTTGACCAATGTTAATACGTGCATAAACTTGCTTTTACAAATATGCTCAAATTAGTAATCTGACAATAATTCAAATTCTGTAAACTATTTTTGAATGAATCAAATTGCTATGGTCTTATATTACTGTACCCCATCCAGAGATGTTGGGTTTAGATTTTTACAAAAAAAATAATTACAAAATTTGGAATTTGGGATATTGGCATGTTAAGTAAAAAAATAACTTAATTAACATGTTTGGAATGTTTGGAATATTGGCATGTTAAGTAAAAAATAATTATAAATTAAGTTTGGAATTTGGAATGTTAAGTAAAAAAATACGGAGGGGGTGGCGAGGGCCACCGCCCTTTCGCCACCGCCACCGCCCCTCTTTCGCCACCGCCACCGCCACCGCCCTTTCACCACCGCCACCGCCCCCCTTTCGCCACCGCCACCGCCCCTTCTTTACTTAATTAATTAGTTTTTACAACATGTTTTCAGGAGTGAAACATATGGCAGACGATACAGCCGACCCGATAAGGGAAAACTATAATGCGGAAGCTGAGGCACATCTTTTCGGCATCATAGCCGGCGACATTCCTTATGTGGCGGCCGAAAAAGATGAAGAAGAGGATGTGTCTTCTTATCTGAACCTTGACGGTGACGGTGAAGGTCGTCAACAAGGTGATGACGAAGGAACGAGCACTGTCGATGGAGGTCAACCGTCGACAAACACCTCCGGCGATGGAGATAAGCAATTAGCAACCACCTCCGGCGAGGTATATATATACATTGAGCCTCTGGTGATACAAATTTACCGATTTGAATAAATATGTGTATTAACTCGACTCTCTTTCTTATTTTAGCCCTCGGCCGCCGGATCGTCGAAAAAATCGGTGAAGACAAAGCGTGGCAAAACCAAGACGCTGAAACAAGGAGTAACATATAACATCGATGTTATCAGTCCAGCCGGCAAGCCGCTGGAGCCCGAAGCGGTGTACACCAAGTTCATCAATCAATGCGGAGTCGTTGTTAGAGACAGCATCCCGATCACCGTCCAGGAATGGCATGAGCCAGTGAAGGCACGTGTTGGTTTCAGTTTCGTCAGCAAGAGAACGAAAAAGGAATGCTGGAGAAAGCTTATGGAGCATTTCATTCTACCTCCGGAATACAACAAAAAAGATGAATTCGGTAACGAGGTGGAGGGTGGACGTCAGAGGAGGAGGCTGGTCAAAGAGTTCGCTCTTCAGAAGATGGCCACAGCATTCCGGACCTACAAGAAAAATTTAGCGGCTCAATATGTCGAGAAGGGGAAGACTCCGGATTTCACTGGACAGTATGAGATGCTGAAAAATGATTGGCCCGAATTTGTGAGAAAATAAATCGGAGCATTTCAAGGCCATATCAGAAAATAATAAGGCAAATGCGGCTAAGAAAACGTACAATCATATTATGGGGCCAGGAGGATACCGCCTTTCGGAGCCTTAGTGGCAGAAGATGGAGGACGACCTGAGGCAGCGAGGAATCCCTCTAGGTACAGAGGGATGGGACCCAAGGGCCAAAAGCTGGTGGTACGGGCATGGTGGATCGCTAGACCCGGTGACAGGGGAGTGTGTTCACCGACAGACAACATTTAAACCCACCGAAGCCCTTATTGACGCAATGAGGGATGCTCAAGAGGGGAAGATCAAGTTCAACAGAGAGAATGACGCGCTGACAAAAGCCCTCGGGAATCCTGAACACGGAGGACGTGTACGAGGCATGGGGGCCATTCCGTGGAAAGTAGGGTTTTCCCAGGAAAATGAACCCTACGATTCATGTAAGCCGTAAGAGAAAGGCGGATCGGGATGCAGATGTTGTGGCGCGGTTGGCATCGGAATTCGATGAGATGAAGAAAACCCTGAATATACTAGTACAAGAAAGATCGGCAGCTGGGACGCATGAAGATCATCCAGCTGGATTTCGGAAGCCAACGAGCGGAGAAGCAGCGTGGCTTCCACGGAGGCCCCGCCGGCTGGTGCTAATGCACCGACGATCGATATTACTGCACCGGAGCCTCCTCGCTACCCCGTGGACGATGTAAAGGAGATGAAAGAATGTCATCTGCATTATCCAATGGGGAACATTTCCATGAAGGTAGCCATCGGCGGTGCTTTACCATGTTTACCTAGAGCACTCCACCACAACAACCCCATTGAAGATGGCTATGCTCGTGTCACGGTGGAGGACATAGTCCAAGGGTTTGAGGACCTGGAGATTGACATTGCTACACCCGAAGGGGAGAGAAGACTTGGAGATGTCCAGCGCCAGTTGATGTCTACGTACGCTTCTATTCCTGTAGACAGTGTTGGGCCTCCAAGAGCAGAGGTTTGTAGAACAGCAGCAAGTTTCCCTTAAGTGAATCACCCAAGGTTTATCGAACTCGGGGAGGTAGAGGTCAAAGATATCCCTCTCAAGCAACCCTGCAATTACGATACAAGAAGTCTCTTGTGTCCCCAACACACCTAATACACTTGTCAGATGTATAGGTGCACTAGTTCGGCGAAGAGATAGTAAAATGCAAGTGATATGGATGTATATGAGCGGTAATAACAATCTGAAATAAATATGGCAACAAGTAAACATGCAGTAGAACAGTAAATAAACGGTGATTCGATATTTGGAAACAAGGCCTTGGGATCATACTTTCACTAGTGGACACTCTCAACAATGATCACATAAATAAATAACTTCTCTTCACTTGTGCTACTTCAAACACTCTCTTGTTGGATAACAAACACCATTCATTGTGTAGGGCTACAAGAGCACCCTCAAGCCGGAGTGAACAAGCTCCACAACTTCATAAAGGAATCACACACGACGCGCACACTGTCACCATCACACCGTGGAGAGTAATTCCGGAGTTCATATTAAAGTAACCTCTAGAGTGCATAGTAATAGTTAACTTCATAATCTACAAGAGATTACAATCATAACATGCGCCAAGTACTACATGATGCACACACTGTCAACATTACATCATGGAGGAGGAATAGACTACTTTAATAACATCAGTAGAGTAGCACATAGATTAATAGTGATACAAAGCTCATGATCACATAAAGATCACACCATGGGAGAGAGAGATGAACCACATAGCTACCGGTAGAGCCCTCAGCCTCGGGGGAGAACTACTCCCTCCTCATCATGGGAGACAGCGATGGCGATGAAGATGGCGGTGGTGTCGATGGAGATGACTTCGGGGGCAATTCCCCGTCCCGGCGGCGTGCCGGAACAAAGACTTCTATCCGCCGAAACGGAGTTTCGCGATGGCGGCGGCGTCCCTGGAGTCTTTCTGGAGTTTCGTCAATTGGTGTCAGGTTTTTAGGTCTCGGGGGATTTTATAGGCGAAGAGGCGGCGCAAGGGGGTGCCTGGGGGTCCCACCCCATAGCTGGGCGCGGCCAAGGGGCCACCCGCGCCGCCATATGGTGTGGGGGCCTTGGGCCTCCTCTCCGTCTCCCCTTCGGTGTTCTGGTCCGTCTCGGTGAAATAAGATGTTTGGCTTTTGTTTCGTCAAATTCCGAGAATATTGCCCGAACAGCCTTTCTGGAACCAAAAACAACAGAAAACAGGAACTGACACTTCGGCATCTTGTTAATAGGTTAGTTCCGGAAAATGCATAAAATCATTATAAAGTGTGAGCAAAACATGTACGTATTGTCATAAAACTAGCATGGAACATCAGAAATTATAGATGCGTTAGAGACGTATCACCAGTTCATTCTATGGAAAAAGAAGTACATAGTGTTTCCAGGCGAGGCGCCAAGGCTAACAAGTCCACCCCCCTACGGTGGTGGTGGTGGCAGTGGTGGTGGTGGTGGTGGTTCACCTACACCTCCTTCACGTCAGCCGACGCCGCCCCCCAATCCACCTCCGGCGGGTAAGCAGACGCCGCCCCCCAGTCCGCCTCCGGCGGGTAAGCCGAGGCTGCCCCCCAATCCACCTCCGGCGAAGAAGCAGAAGCAGTCCTGGACTATTAACCCGGACCCTTATGTACCTAAAACCACAAAGGTACCGGAGCCATCACTGAAGCCTCTCCCCACAAGGCCTTGGGAACGTAGTGCCGAGGAAGTCGACGCGGCCGCGGCTGCTCACCATGAGAAATGGAGGGCGGAAACGAAGTCGAAAAGAGAGCCCGAGCCCAAGCCAGTATTTTCTGAGAAGGAAAAGAAGTAGGCCAAGTCATTTTTGAGCACACCGTCCCAAGCCGAGAAGAATATGCCTGGCGACTATGGACATGAACTTCGTAGGCAAGCAGGCATATTGAAGGAGAAGAAAGACTTGACGGAGAAGCAGGAGAAGAAAGCCTTGGAGGAGGCCGATAAAGAAGAAAGTAAAAAAAAGGCGGGATACAAGTTGCCCAGCTCGGGAAACAAAGTAAACAATCGATCGCCCCGCTCATAGTGAAAGCCGCCGGTCCGGATGCTGAACTAATGGATCCCGCTATCATAGCAGCTGCGGCAGCATAGGGAATGACTGTAACGAGTGCCAGAGAACAAGCGTCCCAGATCGGTATGACTCTTCGTGCAGTGTTAGGCTTTGAGGAGGCGCCAATGAGTGAGGTAGCAATTACATATGTGCCGAATGGGCCTCTCGTCGAGCCTGCGCAGGAAGAGGATCTACCTCCACAAATGAAAAATCTGCTACATTGGTACAAGGGTTACATAAAAATTAACGCCGGCAAAGAATATATTTAGAGGAAGTTAGACATGAGCATCACTTCAAACATTACTATGTAACAGTTCATATGAGTGAATTGTTCCAGCTGTTCAATCTGCGCGAGCTCGAAAAATCTGTCATCAGTTGCTACGTTCTGTAAGTGATTTATTTCTACCTCATCTCGTTCATTGCCTGCACTATATATATTGCCCTAATTATATTGTTGTGTACGCTATTATGCAGAATGAAGATTCGGGAAATGCGAATAAGGAACATCCATGATGTTGGGTTCATCGACCCACAAATCGTTAATGGATATGTGTTAGAAAAACACCCCGGCGACGTGGAGCAAGACCTGTGGCTTTTTCTTACAAAGCAGCAACTCAAAAGTCAAATTCTATTTCCTTACCATTTTGGGTGAGTGTTTCTGTCTTGAGCACATTCTCTTGTGTTTACTCCATGCATGGTATGTCTAATCGATGAGTTATGCATGACTGTGCATGTATCGTGTCTGCAGATTCCACTAGATTATGCTAGTAATTGAATTTCACACCTCCAGAGTTCTCATCCTGGACTCTCTGAATATGGATCCAAAGCTTTGGGTCAACATGAGAAAAATGCTGCAAAAGTAATTATTTTCATTCATTTGCTCTCTATATCGATCGGCCTCTTTCGTTCATTTCCTAATATCAAGTAACTAATAACTCTCTTGTTCATTTAATTTTCTTTGCCTCGTAGGGTTTGGAGACGGTTCACAGATGAAACAGTCGGTGAATTCCAAAAAGAGCTAGACTTTAGAAGGTCACTGGGGATATTCAGCCACCGGGGACCAATCTATGTGGATACTATGTTTGTGAGTTCATCCGGAGATACACCTCTGAGCGGAAGCCGTCGGATAACAACGTCAAGAGGAATAACTTCCGAAAGACGCTTAGTCCAGAAGCTCGCTTCCGACCAATTCAAGAGGAACTAGCAGAATTTTTCATGAGGGAAGTCCTCCATCCTAAAGGAGAACACTATTACGAGGACGTAGAACTTCTAATGCCGTAAATTATGTATGAAAACTTGTTCGAAATTGTATATGGTCATCCGATATTGAATATATATTGTATATTCCTCTTGAATTCTTCTTGGTTCTAATTTCAAATTTGTTTGAAATTATACATTCATATGCATGTATATAGTACCATAGAATATGTGTACTGAAATAAAACACAAAGTAAAATATAAAATATAAAACACAAAATAAAATATAAAAGAAATAAAACAATACAAATTAAAAAGAAACCAGATTTAGGGGGGCCTTTAGTCGCGGTTGGCCAGGAGAACCGCGACTAAAGGTCCTCCGCCCTGACGCTCGCCTGCCGCTCACGTGGACTTTAGTCGCGCATATTTAATCCCGATTACGCAACCGGTATTAATGGAGGTTGCGAACCGGGATTAAAACCCCTATTTCTACCAGTGTTTGTTCCATTTATGGATGTACCTATAGATTGACACGCCATAGATGTTGTACGATTGTACACACAATAGAGCAATATATACTATCCGGAAAATAGACTCACAGCTAATGGCAGAAACTTCTCGAAGCTCACTTAACTATGTGTGCGATGGAGGTGGAGTGTCCTCCACATTTCTTATACTACCTGCCCCTTGCCACACTGAACATGGCAAACAACCATCGGATCAAAAAAACATGTCTTTTGGGTACACTAGAAAATGTGTTAGCAACTTTAGTGAGACTATTTCTGTTAAAATATGATGTTCATCTCTTTCTAATAGTTTAGACTTTTCATTGAGTTAGCTAGCACATCCGTCTAATAGCATATATGTTTGAAGAATAGCAAATGGATCGAGAGCATATGTTGTGATTGTATGATGATTCATGAAATATGAATACTTTTAGTGGAAAACGCTATCGGAGCGTGAGCTAATTGAAAATTTTGAAAATGATATTCTAGAGTTTCAAACAAAAATCTAAAAAGGTACGTGTAGGTAACAATATACACTTTAAGCGTGCGTTATCTCAACTGAAGTATGCCATATTATGGGCTACATAAAAGGCATAAAATCTAGCTCTATCCACGCATCCACATCTGTTTTTTTCTTTTTCTTTCGTGTAGCTTAATACAACATATTTCTAAATGAGACTTTGAACACTTGAAGTATACATGAATTACTATTTTTACATATTTCTCTCAAAAATGAAACTGTATGTTTTAAATATAAGGGCTGCTTAGTGAGCCCGGGAGCCAAATTGACGCACTCCACTTTTGGAGACTACATAGTCTATACATCACAATTGGCACATGCATGAGACACAACCATGTAAGAAAGCATTGTCATCCTAAAGAGTATATGTGTCCAAATCACGGAAATACAAGGGATGAATCAGATGAGTTTTCGAAAAAAAATCGAAGACTCCCAAATGTTCGCCTTTCATTGATTTGTGGGGAAAACTTACACAGTGGCGCCCTACCGAAATTACACAAAAAAAGTGAATATGAAAAGGAGAACAATGAAAAGAATAAAAAGGACAATGGTGACGAACTAATTCCGCATCCCTGCGATGCAAAACCATGAGGTGAAAATACACGATTCAGCCAGCTGTACAGATAGTGTATAAATTGTCTAAATCCTCAGATTTTTATTTGTTATTATGGAAATAAAATCACATGTTAGGAAGAATTTAAATATAGTATTCCCTCCATGCCATAATATAGTGCGTATTGGTTTGCGCAAAAACAAAATAACGTTAATTTTGACCAAATTTATTAATAAAATTATATATATATATATCTGCAATACCTAATATATACCTTATTAAAACATATTTTATGATAAATTTGATGGGTATTGATTTGAAATTATAAATGTTGATATTTTCGTCATAACTGTGGTCAAAGTTTACTCAGTTTGACTTCAAAGATATATTATAGACACTATATTTTAACGTAGTGGAAGTATATTAACAAGTAGTAGGTGATAATGGAGTTAGCTGTGCACGTCCAAAGGTGTTATGTAAAACCGTGGATTTGACTCAAGAAATGATATGAGCACACAGGTATGAAGATCTGATCATTTGTCACGCTTTATTTTTACAGTTTAATCACGCCCGTGTGTTAATATGTTAAAAAAATCGAAACATGGTACATACACAGACCCTTACAAATACGTATATGTACTACTCTTATTAAAATACGCACGCACAGTATACCTCTATGAGCATCTCCGAGAGACTGATTCATGAACTTGATTCGGCGGATCTTGAGATTGACGAAGTCACCACATACGTCTCGTTATCGACGGGAACATCGCCTTGCATTGAAAATATTTTGCTTTTATAGATACCAAATTATCATATCTAAAATTTAAACTTTGGTGAATTGGATGTGCCCTCCCAACAATCCAACTATTGGTTCTCCAATATGTTAAATAATATCCGCATGCAAAGAATTCCCACCGTACAATCTAAGAGTAGAAGAGAACGAGCAGTGGAGAAGCAACCTTGTCTTCGCGTACGTGGCCCCACGCCGGGGCACACGCGGCTGACCGCTCGAACTTTCCAGAAACTTGCCCGCACACCGTTACCGGCCCCACGTGGGCTCCGGCTCCACAGCCGCCTACGTGGGTGTCGATCCTTCTTCCTATGCGGCCACGTACGTGCTCATCCGGCGACCTGCCGCGCGGTGCAAAAGGAACGACATGAAAAACCAAAGCTAGCTGCCAGACGCAAATAGATCGATGGATTTATTTGTGGCTTAAACTTAAGAGTAGGAATATATCTAGGCGGAAGCACCCGCGGATCGTCTACGTGTTTCTCGTGTCCGCTGTCAGCGACCAAACTCTGCTCACCTTCGCTATTACCGGCGGGCGGTAATGGTCTACTCTTTGTTAGAATGATCTCCACGTCACCGATCCCAACGGATCGATAACGAGTCCTTGACCTCGTCCGCGCCCTGATCGGGGGCGTCCAACCCTCTTATGGTTGGTGGGCCTCTGTGACCTGCACTATATAAAGAGGTGGGGGCCGGGGCACACGGTACGAGGTTCACCGTGTCGCTAGTCACCCCACCGATATTCCCCTACCGATCTAGGGCTAGCCCAGCGCGCGGATCCATCCTAAAACGGATGGCCGCGGCGTCCGGGATGACCTAAACCCGGTCCAAATCTGGGGCGAGTTTGCGTGGTCGTGGACGTCGAATGCTAGTCGCTCGCGTCCGCCCCTTGTCCGCCCATGGCCCGCGTGTCATAGAAATAGAAACATTTTTTCATTGAAAAGAACCATTACAATTTTTTTTTAGCCTAATACGTACGGTCGACGGCGGCCTCGCCGGTGACTCCCTCGCCGGCTCGCCGTCGGGGCCGTGGATTTCACTCGACGCGGGCGGCCTGTACGCGTGAGGATTCCACTCCAGCTTTACGAGCTGGGTGGCGCAGCGGAGGACTTCATCCTCCTCCTTTCCGCTCGCGCGCCTCGGGCGCGCTCGCGCTCCACCTCCTGCGGTGGCACCATCCGCTTCCCGCATAGCTCCGGCCTCCGCAGGGCGGCGCGTTCCACAGCGGTGCGCGCCTCCAGGCGAACGCGGCTGGCGGCCTGGGCCTCGTGGTTGTCGTTCCGCCAGCGCATGCGTTCTTGTCGGCCGCGCTCCGCCGACGCCGCATCCTCCCGGGCGCGCCGCTCTGGCGAGGGCATCTGGATGAGGTGGCGGGCTGCTCGAATAGCGAGCAGCTCGTTCTTCTGGCCGAGGAGGTCGCCTAATCGGCGGCGGCCGGCCCGCCAGGTGGCCTCGTTCTCCTTCGTCACGCGCGTGAGGTCGGCGAGACGCTCCTCGATGGCGGCGTTGATGTTGGCCAGCGCGAGGTCCTCCTCGTCGACGGGCTCCTCTTCCGCGGCGGCCGCGGCCTCGTACCCGCCCGTCCACGGTCTCGTGCCAGCCGTCCGCGGCCGCCTCCACCATCTCCGCGTCCCCTTCCTTCTTCGCCGCCGCCTCGGCAGCGACGCGGAGCGCGTCCTCGTCGGCGACCTACCGCGCGTCCGCGCGCTCCTCCTCCTCTGTCCGCGGGAATCTAGCCCGGGCGGCGAGGGAGAGCTTGGCCCACGTGGCATGCAGGGTGCGCGGCATGGCGCCGGAGAAGGTGGAGAGGGGGAGGACGGCGGAGAGGGTGTGAGATGTGGTCTCTGGCCGCCGCCGTCTTTTATAGCCGGCGGCCTGGCGGGAAACTTGGGCGCGAGCGCGCGCCAAAGGGCTTTTCGCGCGCGGGAACATTGGTGCGCGCGGGAACTTTCCCGCGCGTTTCACCGTCCACCATTGCTGTCCCGTCGAGGCCTGCCATGGCGCAGCGCCGCGCAAGGAAGACGAACCACGTGACGTCTGTTTGAGTCGACGCGTTGGGCGCAGCATGCGACCCAAACGGACACGCGGACGCGGGCCCGCGTGTCCGCTCGTCCACCCAAACGGCCCAAAACGAACGGTCCAGCGCGTCCGTTTGGGTCGCGCGGTTGGAGATGCCCTAATGGTCTACTCCCTCCGTCCACAAATAAGTGTTCTTCTACCTTTTGTATTAAGTCAAACATTTTAAGTTTTCACCAACCGTGGAAAAAAAGTAGCAACATATATAATAAGATTTTTGTATAATTTGAAACTACATTTCAAATCTCGGGATACTAAATTAGTGTCATAAATGCTACTACTTTTTCCTATATATTTGATCAAAGTTTAAAGAGTTTGACTAAACACAAAACCTAAATGTACACTTATTTGCGGACGGAGGGAGTACTCTTCTGGCATCTGAACTCGTCTTCTCCAAAGGATCTTAATAGCCGATTTGGAGCCGTTAGTGCGTAAACAGACACCTAGCTACGGCTTTCAAATATGTTTTTCTACGTACACGGCTCAACTCTTCATTCGACGCCTCCAAGCCAAACTCAATCTACACGGGACCTAGGGGACCAGGATCCTCTAACGTTTAGGAGGGAAGTGAGAGACGAAACAAATAGCCGAATCCTTGCTTAAGGGCTTAGAAAGATATTTGCACTCCAAAAAAGGAGGGAAGTTTGGGCATTAGAAACTTTCAGGCCATGAATCAAGGACTTATCCTCACAGCCGCATGGCGAATCGCCAACCATCCCGACGATACTCTCCACAAAATTCTGAAATCCAAATATTTCCATGACTGCTCTATTTGGCTCCCAAAGCCCAATGTGCCAAAATCAGCTTTCTGGAAAGGTTCTTCCCCTCCTACAAACCCATTCTTTTTATCAAATAACTCAAGGCAACATCTCAATCTGGAGTTCACCGTGGTGCCAAGCTTGGGAAGGTATCTAGGATGATTTAATCATTCAACACTCAAGTTTTTGTTTATCCGGCTGTAGTCAAAGACCTTTGGTTGCCCAATCAGAAGGTTTGGAACGATCAACTCATTCACTTTATTCCAACAGCCAACAGCTCAAATCATCAAACAGACTCCTATTATTAATTCTCAAGATAAAGATATTTTGTGTTGAAAGTTAACCCCTAATGGAAAGTGCAATTCGAAAAGTGCATACCGTGCTTGTTTGCAGAGACTACAGGAGCTTGGGGAACCCGCGCCCAAGGCAGGTACCTCCTGCTACTATTCAGCTCCTCAATCAGGTATGGCACAACAAACAGATCACACCAAGAATACAAGCAACGGAGAGCATGCAAGATCATAAACAACACATATATGATAGATCAATAATCAACTCGACATAGTATTCCATATTCATCAGATCCCAACAAACACAACATGTAGCATTACAAATAGATGATCTTGATCATGATAGGCAGCTCACATGATCTAAACATGATAGCACAATAGGAGAAGACAACCATCTAGTTACTGCTATGGACCCATAGTCCAAGGATGAACTACTCACGCATCAGTCCGGAGGCGGGCATGGTGATGTAGAGCCCTCCGGTGATGATTCCCCTCTCCGGCAGGTGCCGGAGGCGATCTTCGTAATCCCCCGAGATGGGATTGACGGTGGCGGCGTCTCAGTATGTTTTCTCGTATCGTGGCTCTCGGTACTAGGGTTTTCGCGACGGAGAGATTATATAGGCGAAGGAGCAGAGTCGGGGGACGCTCGAGGGGCCCACCCCATAGGGCGGCGCGACCAGGGGTGGGGTCGCGCCCCCCTAGGGTGTGGCCGCCTCGTCGCCCCTCTTCGTCTCCTCGTTGGACTTCTGGAAGGCTCCGTGGAAAATAAGACCGTGGGCTTTTGTTTCGTCCAATTCCGAGAATATTTTCTGTGTAGGATTTCTGAAACCAAAAACAGCAGAAAAAAGGAACTGGCGCTTCGGCATCTTGTTAATAGGTTAGTGCCGGAAAATGCATCAAAATGATATAAAGTGTATATAAAACATGTGAGTATTGTCATAAAACTAGCATGGAACATAAGAAATTATAGATACGTTTGAGACGTATGATGACCCACAAGTATAGGGGATCGCAACAGTCTTCGAGGGAAGTAAAACCCAAATTTATTGATTCGATACAAGGGGAGGTAAAGAATACTTATAAGCCTTAACAACTGAGTTGTCAATTCAGCCGCACTGGAAAAGCACTAGCAACAGGGGTGATGTGAAAGTAGCGATGATATGAGAGCAGTAGTAACAATGAATACGTACAGACAGTAATAGTAATATGAGAGCAATGGCACCGTAAAACAAGTTGACATATAGAACGAGTATATGATGATGAAAGATGGACCGGGGTTCCAAGCTATCTACACTAGTGGCAACTCTCCAATAACAAGTGTTGGGTGAACAAATTATAGTCGGGCAATTGATAGGATTGAAATAGCATTAAGACAGAATATCAAGATCATTAATCATGTAGGCATGTTTTCCAATAATAGTCGTACGTGCTCGCAATGAGAAACTTGCACAACATCTTTTGTCCTACCAGCCAGTGGCAGCCGGGCCTCAAGGGAAACTACTGGATATTAAGGTACTCCTTTTAATAGAGTACCGGAGCAAAGCATTAACACTCCGTGAAAACATGTGTCCCTCACATCACCGTCATCCCCTCCGGTTGTCCCGATTTCTGTCACTTCGGGGCCTTTGGTTCCGGACAGTGACATGTGCATACAACTTGTAGATACAATCTAAGCAATAAGTATAGAGCTCAAATCTAAGATCATGCCACTCGGCCCTAGTGACAAGCATTAAACACAACAAGATTGCAGCAACAATAACTTCATAAACTTTGTAGATAGACAATCATAATGTAACAATCCATCGAATCCCGACAAACACAACACAGATTACATCTGATGAATCTCAATCATGTAAGGCAGCTCATGAGATCATTGTATTGAAGTACATGGGGGAGAGAATACCAACTAGCTACAGCTAGAACCCGTAGTCCATGGGGGAACTACTCACTGAGCATGATGGAGGCGATGGCGTTGATGGAGATGGCTTTCGGGGCACTTCTCCGTCCCGGCAGGGTGCCGGGATAGAGACTTCGTCCCCCGAATTGGAGTTTCGGGATGGTGGCGGCGCCCCGGAGTCTTTCTCTCGGAGTTTCGTCAAGAGTTACGGTGTTTTTAGGTCGAAAGAGATTTTATAGGCGAAGAGGCGGCGCGGGGGGCACCTGGGGCACCACACCACGTGCCGGCGCGGGCCCGGGCCG
Organism: Lolium rigidum; assembly: GCF_022539505.1. Taxonomy (NCBI): domain Eukaryota; kingdom Viridiplantae; phylum Streptophyta; class Magnoliopsida; order Poales; family Poaceae; genus Lolium; species Lolium rigidum. Next base: position 211,763,839 of record NC_061510.1, read on the forward strand.
GGCCGCGCCGCCCTATGGTGTGGTGGCCCTTCCGGCCCCTCTCCGACTCTTCTTCGGTGTTCTGGACGCTTCCGGGAAAAATAGGAGGTTTGGTCTTCGTTTCGTCGAATTCCGAGAATATTGCCCGAACAGCCTTTCCGGAACCAAAACAGCGAGAAAACGAGAACCGGCATCGTGGCATCTTGTTAATAGGTTAGTTCCGGAAAATGCATGAAATCATCATAAAGTGCAAGCAAAACATGTAAGTATTGTCATAAAACAAGCATGGAACAACAGAAATTATGGATACGTTGGAGACGTATCAAGCATCCCCAAGCTTAGTTCTCGCTCGTCCCGAGCGGTAAACGATAAAAAGAATAATTTCGTAGTGACATGCTACTTACATAACCTTGATCATACTATTACAAAGCATATGAAATGAATGAAGTGACTCAAGGCAATGATCTATAGTTGCTAACAAATAGATAACATATAGCAAACCTTTTCATGAATAATACCTTCAAGACTAGTATCAAAAGTCTTGCACAAGAGTTAACTCATAAAGCAATAAGTTCAAAGGAAAGGCATCGAAGCAACACAAAGGAAGATATAAGTTTCAGCGGTTGCTTTCAACTTGTAACATGCATATCTCATGGATAATTGTCAACACAAAGTAATATGATGAATGCAAATATGCAAGTATGTAAGAATCAATGCACAGCTTGACACAAGTGTTTGCTTCTAAGATGGAAGGAAGTAGGTAAACTGACTCAACATAAAGTAAAAGAATGGCCCTTCAAAGAGGAAAGCATCGATTGCTATATTTGTGCTAGAGCTTTGGTTTTGAAAACATAAAGAGAGCATAAAAGTAAAGTTTTGAGAGGTGTTTGTTGTTGTCAACGAATGGTAGTGGGCACTCTAACCCCCTTGCTAGACAAACCTTCAAGAGCGGCTCCCATGAATTATTTTTATTTTTGGGTGGCACTCCTTCCAACCTTTCTTTCACAAACCATGGCTAACCGAATCCTCGGGTGCCTGCCAACAATCTCATACCATGAAGGAGTGCCCTTTTATTTTAGTTTTATTATGATGACACTCCTCCCCACCTTTGCTTACACAAGCCATGGCTAACCAATCCTTCGGGTGCCGTCCAACAATCACATACCATGGAGGAGTGTCTATTTTTGTTAATTAATTTGGGACTGGGAATCCCATTGCCAGCTCTTTTTGCAAAGTTATTGGATAAGCGGATGAAGCCACTAGTCCATTGGTGAAAGTTGCCTCAACAAGATTGAAAGATAAACACCACATACTTCCTCATGAGCTATAAAACATTGACACAAATTGAGAAACATTTTGAATTGTTTAAAGGTAGCACTCAAGCAATTTACTTTGGAATGGCAGGAAATACCACATAGTAGGTAGGTATGGTGGACACAAATGGCATAGGTTTTGGCTCAAGGTTTTGGATGCACGAGAAGCATTCCCTCTCAGTACAAGGCTTAGGCTAGCAAGTTTGTTTGAAGCAAACACAAGTATGAACCGGTACAGCAAGACTTACATAAGAACATATTGCAAGCATTATAATACTCTACACTGTCTTCCTTGTTGCTCAAACACTTTTACCAGAAAATATCTAGACCTTAAGAGAGATCAATTATGCAAACCAATTTTAACAAGCTCTACAGTAGTTCTCCACTAATAGGTTTAAACTACATGAAAAAAAACTTAATAATGATCTACTTGAGAGCTCAAAACAATTGCCAAGTGTCAAATTATCCAAGACATGATGAGGCATTTTCTGTTTCCAACCAAATATAAATAAGTGCAATAGCTTCCAACTTTTATCATTGAACATTAAAAGTAAAACGAAGAACACATGTGTTCATATGAAAAAGCGGAGCGTGTCACTCTCCCAAACAAGGATTGCTAGGATCCGATCTTATTCAAACACAAACAAAAATAAAACATACAGACGCTCCAAGTAGAACACATATGATGTGACCGAATAAAAATATAGTTTCAGGGGAGGAACCTGATAAGTTGATGAAGAAGGGGATGCCTTGGGCATCCCCAAGCTTAGACGCTTGAGTCTTCTTGAAATATGCAGGGATGAACCATGGGGGCATCCCCAAGCTTAGACTTTTCACTCTTCTTGATCATATATCATCCTCCTCTCTTGACCCTTGAAAACTTCCTTCACACCAAACTTCTCATAAACTTCATTAGAGGGGTTCGTACTCAAAAAATTTGAATCCACCTTGGTCCTGTAGTGGAACATTGAAAGAACTCAATAAAACATTAGCTACAGCCCTCTACGTCTAGAAAACTTCGCTTAAAGTCCACAAGAGACAATGCAAAAAACAGAGACAGAATCTGCCAAAACAGAACAGCCAGTAAAGACGAATTTTAATAAAATACTTCCGTTAATCAAATCAGAAAACTCAAAACTAACGAAAGTTGCATACATATCGGAGGAACACGCACGTAAATTGGCATATTTTTCTGAGTTACCTACAGAGAAAACAGCCCAGATTCGTGACAGATAGAAATCTGTTTCTGCGCAGAAATCCAAATCTAGTATCAACCTTCGATTAGAGGCTTCACTTGGCACAACAATACACAAAACTAAGATAAGGAGAGGTTGCTACAGTAGTAAACAACTTCCAAGACACAAATGTAAAACAAAGTACTGTAGCAAAATAACACATGGGTTATCTCCCAAGAAGTTCTTTCTTTATAGCCATTAAGATGGGCTCAGCAGTTTTAATGATGCGCTCGCAAGAAATAGTATTCGAAGTAAAAGAGAGCATCAAGAGGCAAATTCAAAACACATTTAAGTCTAACATGCTTCCTATGCAAAGGAATCTTGTACACAAATAAATTCATGAAAAACAAAGTGACAAGCATAAGAAGATAAAACAAGTGTAGCTTCAAAATTTTAAGCATATAGAGAGGTGTTTTAGTACCATGCAAATTTCTACTACCATATTTTCCTCTCTCATAATAATTTTCAGCAGCTTCATGAATAAACTCAACAATATAACTATCACATGCAGCATACTTTTCATGATTTACAAACACATAATTTTTATCAAGTTCAAGAATAGTGGAATTAAAACTTTCAAACTTACTTTTATTAATAATATAACAAGGTAGGTGATCAATCTCAATAGATATGGGACTCATAGAATAAGTCAAGAATTCTCCAATCCATTTTCATTAGTAGTACAATTAATATTATCAAGTAACATAGGACCATCATCTAGAGCTTTATCATAAACATTTGCTACGCAAAATTCTTTAGTACCATGCATTTCGACATCAGGCACAAACAAAGCATTATCATAAGATTTATCAAAGTAGCATGGATTATCATAAATAACAGTAGCATAATTATTTTCACAAGTTTTACTCATAGGAAGTATTTCAAGAGAATCCACAGGAACATAACATTCAACCTCTTCCGGTAAGCATGGAGGACAATCAAATAGTGTAAGAGATGAAGAGTTACTCTCATTAGAAGGTTGACATGGGTAGCTAATCCATTCTTCCTCCTTTTGTTCGTCGCTCTCCTCTTCTTTTTCATCCAATGAGCTTTCAGGTTCATCAATTTCCTCCTCTTATTCATCCAATGAGCTTTCAGGTTCATCAATTTCTTCTTCCACCGGTTCCTGCAAATTGTGAGTGCATTCTTGTGCATTAATGTGTCTCTCTTTATAATCAAGGATATAAGGATTCCTACTGTAGCATTCTATGCAAGAATTAAGGATAGTAGAGACATAATCTTTAAGGCCCTTACAAACAACACAAGTTTCATAATTCTCAACCATGAAGGATTCTATCTCGGAGGCTCCCATAAATAAGACAAATTGTTCTACCTCTTCGAACCCATAATGAATATAGCAATTCCGATTATAGCTCTTAATTAAAAATTCCTCACTAAAGCCACATTGAAATTTAAGATGTTTAGTATCCTGTTGAGAGCAACAGTTTATATCATGGCATTCAAGCAAGATTTTAGCAATTGTATTCAGTTTTTCTATCATAGCACTCATTATTTTACCAGTTCTTGATTCTCTATAACTATTATAACATTCTATAAGCTCCAAGTAAGTTGTAGGTTCTCCCATAACAGCAATTTTTAATTTTTCGATTTTTCAAATTTTTATGGATTTTTGGGTATATGAGGAAAATAAAACAAGACAAAAGAAACTAAGCAAAAGTAAACTAAGCAAAATAATACTAGACAGAAATAAACTAAGCACAAATAAACTAGACAAAAGTAAACTAAGCAAAACAAAATAAAATAAAACAGAGAGAGAGGTGGAGTGTACTCCCCAGGTGAACTTATGAGTAGAGCTATGCCTCCCCGGCAACGGCGCCGTGAAAATAGTCTTGATGACCCACAAGTATAGGGGATCGCAACAGTCTTCGAGGGAAGTAAAACCCAAATTTATTGATTCGACACAAGGGGAGGTAAAGAATACTTATAAGCCTTAACAACCGAGTTGTCAATTCAGCTGCACCTGGAAAAGCACTAGCAACGGGGGTGATGTGAAAGTAGCAATGATATGAGAGCAATAGTAACAATGAATACGACAGCAAGTAATAGTAATATGAGAGCAATGGCACCAGAAAACAGTTGACATATAGAACGAGTATATCATGATGAAATATGGACCGGGGTTCCAAGCTATCTACACTAGTGGCAACTCTCCAATAACAAGTGTTGGGTGAACAAATTACAGTCGGGCAATTGATAGGATTGAAATAGCATTAAGACATAATATCAAGATCATTAATCATGTAGGCATGTTTTCCAATAATAGTCGTACGTGCTCGCAATGAGAAACTTGCACAACATCTTTTGTCCTACCAGCCGGTGGCAGCCGGGCCTCAAGGGAAACTACTGGATATTAAGGTACTCCTTTTAATAGAGTACCGGAGCAAAGCATTAACACTCCGTGAAAACATGTGTCCCTCACATCACCGCCATCCCCTCCGGTTGTCCCGATTTCGTCACTTCGGGGCCATTGGTTCCGGACAGTGACATGTGCATACAACTTGTAGATACAATCTAAGCAATAAGTATAGAGCTCAAATCTAAGATCATGCCACTCGGGCCCTAGTGACAAGCATTAAACACAACAAGATTGCAAGCAACAATAACTTCATAAACTTTGTAGATAGACAATCATAATGTAACAATCCATCGGATCCCGACAAACACAACACCGATTACATCCGATGAATCTCAATCATGTAAGGCAGCTCATGAGATCATTGTATTGAAGTACATGGGGGAGAGAATACCAACTAGCTACAGCTAGAACCCGTAGTCCATGGGGGAACTACTCACGGAGCATGATGGAGGCGATGGCGTTGATGGAGATGGCTTCCGGGGGCACTTCCCCGTCCCGGCAGGGTGCCGGGACAGAGACTTCTATCCCCCGAATTGGAGTTTCACGATGGTGGCGGCGCCCCTGGAGTCTTTCTGGAGTTTCGTCAAGAGTTACGGTGTTTTTAGGTCGAAAGAGATTTTATAGGCGAAGAGGCGGCGCAGGGGGGCACCTGGGGGCGCCACACCACAGGCCGGCGCGGGCCCAGGCCAGGCCGCGCCGCCCTATGGTGTGGTGGCCCTCTGGCCCCTCTCCGACTCTTCTTCGGTGTTCTGGACGCTTTCGGGAAAAATAGGAGGTTTGGTCTTCGTTTCGTCGAATTCCGAGAATATTGCCCGAACAGCCTTTCTGGAACCAAAAACGACGGAAAACGAGAACCGGCACTGTGGCATCTTGTTAATAGGTTAGTTCCGGAAAATGCATGAAATCATCATAAAGTGCAAGCAAAACATGTAAGTATTGTCATAAAACAAGCATGGAACAACAGAAATTATGGATACGTTGGAGACGTATCAACGTATCAAGGAGCCCCGTGACGACACCCTCAACTACCTCGGCCTCGTTGCGTATGAGCGTGAGATGGTGGCGGTCGTCAAGTAGGAGGACTAGGTCCCCATTCGGCCGTCCGAATTAGACTACAAGGTAACCCTCAAGCTCGTCATCACTCAGTACGAGATAGAGAACTCGCCATGAATCTGCGGGAATCCACGCCGGCGTAGGGATGGCCTACCACGCCGCCGGTGACTCCACCGCGACAGACATCGCCTTGAGCGATGTGGCCTACACGTACACCACAACATCACTAGCCATGGCCGTGGTCGATCTATATCTAGTTGGACAAGACGATGAATAGGCTACTGAATTTACCCGAATTAAACAGATAAAAAGCAATGGTAGGAAAATCGGTAATCGTTAAGTCCTCGATCGGCTTGGGAGTAGTGAATAATCAGATTTCGAAAGCTGATATAATCGATCGGCTATTAATCATTTCAACCTACACAAATTAGCACCCAAAACACGTATATATAAGAAAGAAACAAATATTATGTGGATCTCTATACGTCTGTCCTACTTTTAGAGCCCAAAATCCCATTAAAAAATATATGTTTCTCCTCTGTGACAAATGAACCACCAACCACTACCATTTTTCTTCCTTTCGCTTCTCCTCCTTTGCCCACTGAAGTTTCTCTTCTTCCACCACCTACCCCAGGGTATTGTCCCTCTTGCACCTCAACCACCTATCCTATTTGAAGGCATCTTGGAGCTCATCGACAAGCTCCTCAAGACAGTCAAGATCTTACATCCATGGTCTGGTCGGCAACGGTGAGCAATAGTTCAGCGGTGGCGGGAATCGTGCTCTCCTGGAGGCGAGAATCAAGTTGAAGTTTCAAAACCTACTTGATTTGGACAGGGAAGCGGTTGGCCAGGCAATCTATGTTGAAAATTTTGCAACTTTATTGACCAAAGTGGACCAGTTAATCCGAAACATTCCTAATAATCCGGCTATCAAAGCAATTAATTAGGTTAAAAGATTAACACAAGCAATTAAAGGTAATCAGCATGGCCAGGCATCTAGTAGAAATTAATCGGTCTACTAATCGATGCATATATGTAGTAGAGATTTTTATATCAAGTAACATGTACGAAGGGAGTTTTTTTTTTTTAACGAAAAATGTCTGTAGTATTTATTTGATGTGTGAAATAGATCTGCCCACTAAAGGAGAGTTGACCCTTGACATGTGGTTCTTTCACCGTCTGTTACGTGGAAGCGGTGCTCGTGATGGCTGCTCGTCGCCCTTCGCAAGCAATGATCGGTCACTGCTCTATATCGAGCAACGAACTTGAAATTTGATTGGAAAAAAAAAACGAACCTTGAAATTTGATTGGAAAAAAAAAACGAACCTTGAAATTTGATTGGAAAAAAAAAACGAAACTTGAAATTTGATTGGAAAAAAACGAAACTTGAAATTTGATTGGAAAAAAAACGAAAAAGATTTCCGACCTACCGGATTCGAACCAGTGACCTAAGGATTTTTCTGCAACGCACTACAGTCCTCCGCTCTACCAACTGAGCTAAGGTCGGATGATGTTCAATAGACGACTTGGCGGAGTAATAGACGATCAGAAGAAGTGCAGAACATCCCTCTCCTTTGCCATTCTGTTATGCCAGAATCCAAATAAGAAAGTAGTGTGATCATTCAGAGAATGCATAAATGTCAAGTGTAAGCTCGATCAGGTCGCCTTTGAGAGCACACAAAACTACAAACAAGCACGTTTTCTCTACAAAAATTTCAACTTTGTTCTGACATCAATCAGCTAGTAGTCCGTAAGCACGCAGAACAGAACTGCCGTTGCAATAAGGATTCACAAAATTACAATTATTTTGTCCAGTCGAATCTGCAAAAGAAAATTACAAGATGGCAGCAGATTTACCATGTCAACTCGTAAGTCCTATACTTTCCACGGCATTAGACACATAAGAGGCTGATGAGAGTCTCTTGTCGTATGGAGTACATATACGATATGAGCCTTTTAGGTAGAGGGCACCAAGGCCCAAGCTAGCATGGCAGCGATGGATTTGCTTCAGTAGCTTCACGCATCTCCCTGGCCAGCAGCGCCCTAAACATACACAAGCAGCAGTGCTGCAAAAATAAATAAATAAGCGAAAGGAACCACCAAGCCATCAGCCGATCAAGGCTCGTTAACAGACTACCGCCAATAAGACTAGCTGAAAACGATCTGATGTGCACAAGATTTTCTCTATGCGGGCCGAATTGCTTTCCAAGCTTGATACCTCCACTGGACTCTGAACTTTACACGTGGTAATGCAATTATTAGTACCGAGTACTGTTTACCAAATTGGCAGCAACACTCTACTCAAAAACACGCACGCACACAGAATGCCATCACAGCCTCTTTCCCCCCGAGAACACCATCAGATTAAGAAATATAACAAGCAGTTCACCATTTTCGAAAAAAAAAACAAGCAGTTCACAATCGATCTTGATGCATCAGCTTGACACAAAGGCGCGCGTAACTGCTTAAGACATCTAAATGTTGAATTGTATTTCAAGATGTAGTGATTTCATCGGAGAAGCTGGCCAGAATAGGAGCGGTGCATGGGAATGAAGCACAGCCGACGACATCTTCTAGCTAGCTAGCTTTGTAACGTCTTTGCCGTGCATTGCAAGCAATTCAGAGCACGCGCGTGGAAGGGACGCGCTGCTCTCACAAACCAGAAATGGAACCCAGAGTGCAATCGGACTCGAACACCCTGCGCGCATTGTACTTTCCAAATTTCAGGGATAGCTGTGCAACTGCAGACCGTGGCGCGCGCGAAAAGGTGGCAACCTGCTCCGCGTCTCCGAATTCTACCCGGAGTAGAGTAGAGCGCCGACCTTGCAATCGCCGCGATCAATATAACCTTCACAGCGATCCGGCTGCATGCATCACATCTTCCGATCGAGCCCTTGAGTCCCAGTCCACCGCCCCCATCAGCGATCCGGCAAGCAAAGCAAGAAGACGAGTGGGAGACAGGACCATGGCTCCCTGTCCTGCTCCGCGGCCGCGCGGTTCCTCTCCGGCTTCGTCCCTCCGCCTCCGCGCGCCGGCGTCGGCGCGCGCGGATCGCGTCCCCTCCCGCGTCTTGATGGAATCCGACGCCGCCTGGGACTGCAAGCGCCGACGCCGCCTGGGAGGTGATGACGACGACTCCGGCGCGAGCAAGAAGCGGGCCGTCGGGAGTGTGGATTCTCTTCCGGTCGCGCACCTTTCTTGCGCCAGGATTAGGCCGTTCGTGAACGCGTCCCGGCCGACCACCAGTGGCGACGCGCACGAAGTGGTACTGAAGGAGAACACCGGCGAGAGGATTTGCTGCAAGAAGATCGAGCCGTCGTCAACGGCCCAGGTCAGCGCTCGCACCGTCGGGCACCGCGTGATCACGAAGCAAAAGGCCAGCGAGAAAATCCCGTGCACCAGGACCAGGCCGGCGGTGCAAGCGTCGGGCCTCAAGGACAAGGCCAAGGCCGGCAGCGTTCTCCGCAGCGACGTGATCAAGACGAAGCAGGAGGCCGGCGAGCGCGTCCAAGCGGCTGTCGCTAAGAGCATCCCGCCGCCGGCGCCCGCGACGACGAAGAACCATCAGGATCCCTTCGCCCCGCAGGACTCGCTACGTGCGGCCCTCGTCGCTGCTCGCCAAGCTCTGGACAGGCGGCAGCAAAACGTCTACAGGCAGCAGAGGGAGGCAGCTCGACGTGAGCTCGACAAGGTGGTGCAAACGGTGTTTTTCGACGACCCCCACATCACTCTCGAGGGCGTGCTCAATTCATTGGGATGCTGAGATATCTTTAGTTCCTACTACGCTTTGTTGAGGTGCTCAATTCGCCTCTCAGTCCATGAACATGTATGTCACCCCTGTAATTTTGCAGCAGTTACATCTTACTGACGATTAGATCATTGGCGCCAATGGCTTGGTTAGTTATTCTGGTCTTATGGCCATTCTTTGTGTGACCATGTAAGTTGTAAACATTATAACTCATAATGAAGTTGTGAATTCTGCATGTTTTAGAAACAGAATGCCTTGTTGAATTTATTGATCGGGGTTACTGGCGATTCTGATGTATATTTGCCTATTCTTAACTGAAATAATGTAAGTCAAAGACAAGTTCACACTTTCTTTTTGTCTAGTTTGAGATAAGTTAGAGACATGTATCTTGGTGAAGTTTCAGCTAAGCATAAGCATAGTTGTAGGCACCGTACTCTTTGTCTATGTAATCTATGTTTACAGTTTGACTTTGTTTCTTGTAGCAATTGGAAATGCACCAAAAATCTAGAAAGAAACCCACGGATATACAGTGTGCGTTCTGACAGTAGCTAGAACCTGCTGAGCCGTTAACCTAGCGTAAGGATTGTTGTCAAGCATCTTGCTAACGAGATCCTTGGCATTGTCCGACACCTTGGGCCAAGGCTCGCGCTCCAAGTCGATGAGTGACCGGATGATGGCCTGCGCGATGCCCTTGTCCGTCTCGATCTGCGGAAAGATCAAAACTGAACTTGGTCAGTTTGTGAGCATTAACACAATTTGCCAATATGAATGAATTCTGAACTTACCGGCCCAGAATGGAGGGACACCACATAGCAAGATGTACAGTATGAATGACCCATGCACTCCAGATTTCGATTTCTTGTCCATAGTTTCTCTTAAGGACTTCAGGCGCCATGTAGTAGGGAGACCCGACGATCTCGCTGAATCTTTCACCTGAGAAAAAACAAACACATATATATGATGTTTGCACTAGTAGAAAATAGGGCTTCAGTCCCGGTTTATTAGGGCCTTCAGTCCCGATTTTGCAACTGGGACTGGACAGTCGGGACTAAAGGGTCAACCCCTTAGTCCCGGTTCAAATGTATACCGGGACCAAAGGCCCCGTCACGTGGTGCGGCTAGGAAGTGGCTAAACCTTTTGGTCCCGGTTCGTCAGACAAACCGGGATTATAGATTGTCTGCTGCGGCAGAGAAATGGCCGTTTCTCTGCCGCGACAGAGGTTTAGTGTGGAGCAGCGTTTCTCTGTCGCGGCAGAGTTTCAGAGTTTTATATTATTCATTCAATTCTGCAATGCATACATCATTCAAAAAACCACAAATATCGTCATGAATATATAGACATTGTCATGAAATACAGTACACGTAATGCATGTTTACAATATAAAGTTGGACCTCTTTACTATATCTATCTCATACATGCTTAACATCGATCAAGATCTATGAACTCTCGATGGTATTCTCCAGTTCGAGTTATGACCTCGCTAAGAAAGAATCCCGTAAGTTTCTCTTGAATTGCTCGTATGCGATCCTCCGTTAGGAGAGAGTCCTGCAGGCGTTCCATCTAAATTAAAAAAGAGATCAATATATATGAATGGAACTCAATACAATTGATCGTAATAAAATAAGATTAATTGTGAAATATTGTTCACGTACACGAATTGCTTGTATAGTCTCCTCCGGGTCCCTGTGACAAGTCATCTCGCGAATGAACTCGCAGACGTAGTATTCACATAAGTTATTTTCGGGTTCCTGCTTCAAACACTTTACGAAAAAAATAGTTCGATCAAACTAATAATCAAGCATGGTATTGAAACAAAATATCAAAGAGATTCGCGGACATAGCTATATAGTACTACTTACAGGCGATCTTTAAATGTAAGCTCCGGTTTCCATTTACCCGGAACAGTATTGATGATCCGTTTTCAAGTCCTGCCCGGCAAAGAAAAAAATGAGTAAATGAGTTATTGATTAGTTGATGATATCATCAAATGAGAACAGATGAAGATGCCGATACGATATTGATTGAAATTACCTCTGGAGCAGGGCAACCATGTTCGCCCATTCCCCATGGTCTATACGTTTTGAGTCCATGACAAGTACTACTCCTTTGTTAAGCTGAATGATTAGGAAAATATAGTGGAAGCTGAACACCCATAACTCGCCGGATTATTTAGACTGCTTCACATCCAGTAAGCAAAATCGAATGTATGCCAGACAGTTATAACACTCACTCAAAGTTGTAAGGAAATATTACTTCCTCTTTGCTTGCTTGCTTCTGTAAAAATATTAGCAATTTGTCCTCTGTGTCCTTGCCGTACTGTAGGAACCGTAACTTCATGAACGGTGTTTGAGTCAATGAATACCGTTCGCTGCCTTCCATTGCAACAATTCGTTACCCCTTGGAAGCTGATTCATAATTATTTTTAGCAACTTTTCAAATCCTGAGTCAGTGATATCGTTCTCTACCTTCCATTGCAACAATTTCAGTGTGCTACCTAGCTTTTTCTGGCCATCTTCGCAAGTTGGGTACAACAATTTATTGTGATCCTCTAACATATTGGCGAAGTTCAACCTTTCCTTTTCAGTTTCACATTCTCTCCTTGCATCAACAATGGCCCTACCAAGATCATCAACATGTTCATCTGGTGCCTCTTGATCTTCTGCTTCATTGTCTTCGTTGCCTTCTAATGGAAAACAACCCCCTTTGCAGTATCACCGTATTCAGGGAACATGTGATAGTTGTCATCATCCTCTTCTTCTTCATTTTGTTCCTCATAACCCTCTTTCTCCGTGCTTGGTCCAACAATTGTACTGGAGGAAGAGTAATTTACGACATTCTTACAGTCAACACATGGACAATACATAAAGCCATCATGTTTGTTTGCCTCAGCCATGACGATAAATTTCTCAGGCCCAAAGTGAACTCGTCAAAGCGTCGATCAATGTACATCAATTGCCGATTCATCTGCATGATATAATTAAGCTTATTAAAAATCATTACAGAACATCATGATTAGTGAAACGATGTATATATATACACATGTATTTTATCAATGACAGATGAAAGGATAAAGTTGTTAACCTCGATGGAGAAGAAAAAAGACAGTTAAGTGTGACTTATTTTGTGTGAACTCAAGTGGCAAAATCTCTTAGCATTTCATCGAACACCTCTTGTGCATATGAAGAGGGCAAAGCAACATACACCTCTCTTGTGCTAAGAAGTGGAAAATCCACTTGGGCAGGGGCAAGGTATATGTAGGCAGATGGACACTTGGTCCCGGTTGGTAAGGCAAACCGGGACCAAAAGGTAGGCCTACCAACCGGGACCAAAGGGTTTCGAGGCCTGCCACGCCCTACTACAGCCCCTTTGGTCCCGGTTTGTATTACAAATCGGGACCAAAGATCCCAAATGAACCGGGACTAGAGGGTGGGGTCGCCCCACGATGGTCGAACCGGGACCAATAACCCCCACTGGTCCCGGCTCGTTTTAAAACCGGGACTAATGCTCTCAGGGGTGTTGGACAAAAGGCATATTTTCTACTATTGTTGTGATATGTTGCCAATGAAATCATAGAGAAGCTCAGGAGTTGATACCTGGCTTGAAGCACACGGAGAAGCCAAAGTCGATGACCTTGAGAGGGGAGACATCAGATGGATTGGCGTACAGGAAGTTTTCAGGCTTAAGATCCTGGTGCAACGTGTTTGATAAGGGGTGGCCCGATCTTCTCAGTAAGCGACGGGTGGTGACGAACACACGATGAATAGCAGCGGATGGAATCGATGATATGAGGACGATAACTTGAATCACGCCGACGAAGTCTCTCGATTGATTCCTGTCGCCAGTGCAACAGCTCTCAACCCTGCAAGATATTCGCAACTCCACACACTTGCGCACGTAGCCGCCGACCACGAAGCGGTAGATTGAAATCTTCTAATCCTCAATGGAACAACAGATCACACAAACTTTCAATAGCATAAAACTCCAGATCGCAACGAATTGGAGAGTTGGAATTCAATAGTTTTGCATGGCAAACAACTAAGAACTAGGGTTTATCTTAAACATGGTCTAAAGCAACTTTGGGGGCGTCCTATGGACTTATATAGGCGTCCAGGACGACCTTAGGTCGAAAAGTACGAAAATAACCGACCCAGAATAGATCTGGGAGGTTCTGGCCACACACAGATTTGGGTCTGGCGCCGGGCGACGATCGGGTGGACCTCCCGGGCTTACTGGATAGTGCCCGGTTGGCACAAGCGTAGAATCCGGTTGAAACCGGATGGATCCGGCGTGGGGGCCGGTTGGACCGGCCCTAGGACCGGGCGGCCCGGCGGTGCGGCCGGTTGACCGGTCCTGGCGCTGGCTGGAACATCTCCTCCTCTCGCGCATGCCTCCCACTCCTCCCTCGCACGTCCATGGGATGTCTTCACGTCCAGCTCCATGTCCAGCTTCATGTTCATCTTCTGGTCCAGCTGCTCCTCTCCTCCTCGTGCGATGCTTGCTCCCTCCTCATACCTGATCATACATAAATAATAGGACTTAGGCCGTATAAAGCTCTCATCGATCAAAGTATCATTTAGGAACAAGTTCACCTGTTGTTTAAGTAGCTTCGCACGAGCTCGTGTCATTGGTCCAATCCTAACTTCATTGGACTTGAGCTTCACTGCGGGATCATCTTCAACTTGCAATGACGAAGGTAGTAGTGAGGTAGGGATGTCCTCATCATCTCCCCCCCTTCAAAAGGCGTCGACCTCGACGCTCCAAGGTCTTCTCCATCATATGGTGTCAAATCAGCAACATTGAAAGAATTACTGACACCAAACTCATCAACTGGAAGATCTATTGAGTATGCATTATCATTGATCTTGGCAAGCACTTTGTAAGGACCAACACCACGAGGCTTCAATTTGGACTTCCGCAGCTTCGGGAACATATCCTTGCGAAAATGTACCCAGACCATATCACCAGGCTTGAACAATATCTCCTTACGCTTTTTATTCATCCTTGCAGCATTGCTCTTGCCTTTCTTCTCGATCAACTCTTTAGTCTTCACATGTATCTTCCGTACAAAATCTGCCCTCTTGGATGCCTCCATATTGACTCTCTCATGTATGGGTAGAGGCAACAAATCAAGCGGAGTAATGGGTTTAAAACCATACACCACCTCAAAGGGACACAACTCTGTGGTAGAATGTACCGCCCTGTTGTAAGCAAACTCCACATACGACAAACACTCTTCCCACTCCTTCAGGTTCTTCTTGATCATGGATCTCAACAGTTGTGACAATGTTCTATTCACCACTTCAGTTTGACCATCAGTTTGGGGATGACAAGTGGTACTGAAAAGTAGCTTCGTCCCCAGCTTTCTCCAAAGCGTCTTCCAGAAGTAGCTCATAAACTTCACGTCACGATCAGAAACAATAGTCTTCGGGACTCCATGTAGACGTACAATTCCCCTGAAAAACAGGTTAGCAATATGCGATGCATCGTCGCTCTTGTGGCGACAATAAAGTGTGACATTTTAGAGAATCTATCCACTTTCACAAATATAGAATCATGGCCTCTTTTAGTACGCGGCAAACCCAACACAAAATCCATACTAATATCCTCCCAAGGTGTAGTAGGTGCCGGTAAAGCAGTATACAAACCGTGAGGCTTCAGCTTGGACTTGGACTTGTTGCAAGTAATGCACCTCTTCACATACCTGTCCACGTCCTGCCTCATCTTTGGCCAATAAAAGTGGTCAGCTAGCATGAGTAGCGTCTTCTCACGCCCAAAGTGACCCATCAAACCTCCAGCATGTGATTCCTGCAATAAGAGCAAACGCACAGACGATTCTGGAACACATAGTTTGTTAGCTCTAAACAAGAACCCATCATGTATGTGAAATTTGTCCCATGCTTTACCAATAGCACATAAGCGATATGGTTCAGCAAAATCATGATCAGTGGCATACAAATCACATAGTATCTCTAATCCAGGAATTTTAACATCAAGTTGAGTTAATAACATATTCTTCCTAGATAGAGCATCAACAACAATATTATCTTTTCCCTTCTTATGCTTAATAATGTATGGAAAAGACTCAATGAATTCAACCCACTTAGCAAGACGCTTATGCAAAGTAGATTGGGCTTTCAGATATTTCAAAGCTTCATGATCAGAATGTATGATAAATTCTTTTGGCCACAAGTAATGTTGCCAAACCTCAAGAACTCTAATTAAAGCATACAATTCTTTATCATAGATAGGATAGTTCAACTTAGCACCGGAAAGTTTCTCGAGAAAAATATGCAATTGGGAGACCCTCTTGCATCAACACACCACCAATTCCAATACCACTAGCATCACATTCAATCTCAAATTGCTTATTGAAATCAGGAAGTGCAAGCAACGGTGCAGAAGTTAACAATCGTTACAGTTCATCAAATGCATGATCTTGGGCTGCGCCCCACTCAAAAACAACACCCTTTTTAGTTAAATCATTCAAAGGTGCAGAAATAGTACTAAAGTTGGGCACAAATCTTCTATAAAACCCAGCTAGACCATGAAAACTTCTAACTTGACTCACATTCATGGGAGTAGGCCAATTTTGAATAGCTTCAATTTTAGACACATCTACTTCTACTCCATGCTTAGAGACAACATAACCAAGAAATATGACCTTATCTTTGCAAAATGTGCACTTCTCAAGATTACCATAGAGTTTATTATCACGCAACACTTTTAAAACATGTCTAATATGTATAAAATGATCAGATTCATTGCGGCTATAGATTAATATGTCATCAAAATACACAACCACAAACTTGCCAATAAAATCACGCAAAACATGGTTCATTAGTCCCATGAAAGTGCTAGGTGCATTAGATAGACCAAAATGCATTACTAACCACTCATATAAACCAAATTTTGTTTTAAAGGCTGTTTTCCATTCATCCCCTTTTTTCATCCTAATTTGATGATAACCACTACGCAAATCAATTTTACAGAAAACAGCAGCACCACTCAATTCATCTAACATATCCTCTAAACGGGGAATAGGATGATGATATCGAATAGTAATGTTGTTTATAGCTCTACAATCTACGCACATACGCCATGTACCATCTTTCTTAGTAACTAGAATAATAGGAACAACACAAGGACTAAGTCTTATGCGAATATAACCTTTGTCGAGTAGCGCTTGTACTTGTTTCTGTATCTCCTTCGTCTCTTCGGGGTTCGTTCTATATGGCGCCCTATTGGGCAGCGAAGCTCCAGGAATCAAGTCAATTTGATGCTCAATACCTCGCAATGGTGGTAGTCCTGCAGGTACCTCCTCCGGAAACACATCGCCGAATTCCTGCAAAACATTAGAAACACCAAGAGGAAGAGGGGTCATGTCGTTAGAAACCAAAACCGTACCCCTGTACAAGAGCGCAAGAGGCATAGCTCTAGGATCCTCACTAAATTCTCTCATGTCTTCTTTGGTGGCTAATGAGACTAAGGAATTCACTCTCTCACTTTTCGTTATATCACTCACGGTATTACAATTTTCTCGCCTATCTAAAGGTGCATCCTCCAAATTTACTTCAACTTTCTGATGAGATTCATTGACAATTTGCTGTGGTGACATAGGCTGTAAGTTAATTTTCTTGTCCTTGAACTCCAAGTGATATGTATTGGCACGGCCATTGTGTTGCACAGAACGGTCATAGAGCCATGGCTGGTGATGTCTACGCCCCCTCCTTTTCCTGTAGACAGTGTTGGGCCTCCAAGAGCAGAGGTTTGTAGAACAGCAGCAAGTTTCCCTTAAGTGGATCACCCAAGGTTTATCGAACTCAGGGAGGAAGAGGTCAAAGATATCCCTCTCATGCAACCCTGCAACCACAAAGCAAGAAGTCTCTTGTGTCCCCAACACACCTAATAGGTGCACTAGTTCGGCGAAGAGATAGTGAAATACAGGTGGTATAAATAAGTAGTAGCAACGGAGCAGTAGTAACGCTAAACAAGCAGCGATAGCAGTATTTAGGAACAAGGCCTAGGGATTACACTTTCACTAGTGGACACTCTCAACATTGATCACATAACAGAATAGATAAATGCATACTCTACACTCTTGTTGGATGATGAACACATTGCGTAGGATTACACGGACCCTCAATGCCGGAGTTAACAAGCTCCACAATTCAATGTTCATATTTAAATAACCTTAGAGTGCAAGATAGATCAACACAACTAAACCAAGTACTAACATAGCATGCACACCGTAACCTTCACACTATGAAAGGAGGAATAGATCGTATCAATACCATCATAGTAATAGTTAACTTCATAATCTACAAGAGATCACGATCATAAACTAAGCCAAGAACTACATGATGCACACCCTGTCCACTTTACACCATGCAGGAGGAATAGAACACTTTAATAACATCACTAGAGTAGCACATAGATGAATTGTGATACAAAACTCATATGAATCTCAATCATGTAAAGCAGCTCATGAGATCATTGTATTGAAGTACATGGAGAGAGATTAACCACATAGCTACCGGTACAGCCCCGAGCCTCGATGGAGAACTACTCCCTCCTCATGGGAGCAGCAGCGGTGATGAAGATGGCGGTGGAGATGGCAGCGGTGATGAAGATGGCGGTGGAGACGGCGGTGGAGATGGCTCCGGGGGCAATTCCCCGTCCCGGCAGGGTGCCGGAACAGAGTTCTGTCCCCCGAATTGGAGTTTCGCGATGGCGGCGGCGCCTCTGGAGTCTTTCTGGAGTTTCGTCAATTGGTACTACGTTTTTAGGTCGAAAGGGGTTATATAGGCGAAGAGGCGGCGCAGGAGGGCTGACAGGGTGGCCTCACCCTAGGCCGGCGCGGCCAGGGTCTGGCCCGCGCGGCCCTATGGTGTGGGGCCCCCCTGGCTCCTCTCCGACTCTTCTTCGGTGTTCTGGAGCCTTCCGGGAAAAATAGGAGGTTTGGCGTTGATTTCGTCCAATTCCGAGAATATTGCCCGAACAGCCTTTACGGAACCAAAAACAGCGAGAACAACGAAGCGGCCTTTCGGCATCTCGTCAATAGGTTAGTTCCGGAAAACGCATAATAATGACATAAAGTGTGAACAAAACATGTCGGTATTGTCATAAAACAAGCATGGAACATCAGAAATTATAGATACGTTGGAGACGTATCAGCATCCCTAAGCTTAGTTCCTACTCGTCCTCGAGTAGGTAAACGATAAAAGATAATTTCTGAGGTGACATGCTACCAACATAATCTTAATCATACTATTGTAAAGTATATGAGATGAATGCAGCGATTCAAAACAATGTAAATGCAATGAGTAAACAATTGAATCATATAGCAAAGAGTTTTCATGAATAGTACTTTCAAGACAAGCATCAATAAGTCTTGCATAAGAGTTACTCATAAAGCAATAAATTCTTAGTAAAGGTATTGAAGCAACACAATGGAAGATTAAGTTTCAGCGGTTGCTTTCAACTTGTAACATGTATATCTCATGGATAGTTGTCAATGCAAAGCAATATAACAAATGCAATATGCAAATATGTAGGAATCAATGCACAGTTCACACAAGTGTTTGCTTCTTGAGGTGGAGAGAAATAGGTGAACTGACTCAGCAATAAAAGTAAAAGAATGGTCCTTCGAAGAGGAAAGCATCGATTGCTATATTTGTGCTAGAGCTTTGATTTTGAAAACATAAAGAGAGCATAAAAATAAAGTTTTGAGAGGTGTATGTTGTTGTCGACGAATGGTAGCGGGTACTCTAACCCCCTTGCCAGACAAACCTTCAAAGAGCGGCTCCCATTTTATTTTATTTTTGGGTGACACTCCTTCCAACCTTTCTTTCACAAACCATGGCTAACCGAATCCTCGGGTGCCTGCCAACAATCTCATACCATGAAGGAGTGCCTTTTTATTTTTAGTTTTATTATGATGACACTCCTCCCAACACAAGCCATGGCTAACCGAATCCTTCGGGTGTCGTCCAACAATCACATACCATGGAGGAGTGTCTATTTTTGTTAATTAATTTGGGACTGGGAATCCCATTGCCAGCTCTTTTTGCAAAGTTATTGGATAAGCGGATGAAGCCACTAGTCCATTGGTGAAAGTTGCCCAACAAGATTGAAAGATAAACACCACATACTTCCTCATGAGCTATAAAACATTGACACAAATAAGAGGTAATAAATTTTGAATTGTTTAAAGGTAGCACTCAAGCAATTTACTTTGGAATGGCGGAGAAATACCATGTAGTAGTTAGGTATGGTGGACACAAATGGCATAGTGGTTGGCTCAAGTATTTGGATGCATGAGAAGTATTCCCTCTCGATACAAGGTTTAGGCTAGCAAGGTTGTTTGAAGCAAACACAAGTATGAACTAGTACAGCAAAACTCACATAAAAGACATATTACAAGCATTATAAGACTATACATCGTCTTCCTTGTTGTTCAAACACCTTACTACAAATTATTTAGACCTTAGAGAGACCAATTATGCAAATCAAATTTTAGCATGCTCTATGTATTTCTTCACTAATATGTGCAAAGTATATGATGCAAGAGCTTAAACAAGAGCACAAAAATTGCCAAGTATCACATTACCCAAGACATTATAGCAATTACTACATGTAGCATTTTCCAATTCTAACCATATAACAATTTAACGAAGAGGAAACTTCGCCATGAATATTATGAGCTAAGAACACATGTGTTCATATGAACCAGCGGAGCGTGTCTCTCTCCCACACAAGCATTTATTCAAACAAAAACAAAAACAAGAACACACAGACGCTCCAAGTAAAGCACATAAGATGTGACCGAATAAAAATATAGTTTCAGGAGAAGGAACCTGATAATTTGTCAATGAAGAAGGGGATGCCTTGGGCATCCCCAAGCTTAGACGCTTGAGTCTTCTTAGAATATGCAGGGGTGAACCACCGGGGCATTCCCAAGCTTAGAGCTTTCACTCTCCTTGATCATATTGCATCATACTCCTCTCTTGATCCTTGAAAACTTCCTCCACACCAAACTCGAAACAACTCATTAGAGGGTTAGTGCACAATAAAAATTAACATGTTCAGAGGTGACATAATCATTCTTAACACTTATGGACATTGCATAAAGCTGCTGGACATTAATGGATCAAAGAAATTCATCCAACATAGCAAAAGAGGCAATGCGAAATAAAAGGCAGAATCTGTCAAAACAGAACAGTTCGTAAAGACGAATTTTAAAATGGCACCAGACTTGCTCAAATGAAAATGCCCAAATTGAATGAAAGTTGTGTACGTATCTGAGGATCACGTACGTAAATTGGCATATTTTTCTGAGCTACCTACAGGGAGGCAGGTCGAAATTCGTGACAGCAAAGAAATCTGAAACTGCGCAGTAATCCAAATCTAGTATGAACTTTTCTATCAACAACTTTACTTGGCACAACAAAACACAAAACTAAGATAAGGAGAGGTTGCTACAGTAGTAAACAACTTCCAAGACACAAATATAAAACAAAGTACTGTAGCAAAATAATACATGGGTTATCTTCCAAGAAGTTCTTTCTTTATAGCCATTAAGATGAGCTCAGCAGTTTTGGTGATGCACTCGCAAGAAATAGTATTTGAAGCAAAAGAGAGCTTCAAGATGCAAATTCAAAACAAATTTAAGCCTAACATGCTTCCTATGTAGAGGAATCTTGTACACAAATGAATTCATGAAGAACAAAGTGGCAAGCATAAGAGGATAAAACACGAGCAACTTCAAGATTCTCAACATAAAGAGGGGAAACTTAATATTATTAAGATGCATATAACCATATTTCCCTCTCTCATAATAACTTTCAGTAGCATCATTGATGAAATCCACAATATACCCATCACTTAAAACATTCTTATCATGGTTCATATGCATAGAAGTATCATTAATTTTGGCATAAGAAGAGTTCTTCTCATTAATAGTAATTGGAGCAAGATTATTATCAAGAATTTGAACATGGTAAACAAGTTGCATATTAAGGGAATTGTTTTTGGTAATCCAATCATGACTATGACAAGTTTCATAAGGATAGTTAGAACCTATATCATAGCATTCTTTATAATAATCATTAGAGATCGGAGGCACAGTGTCATCATAAGAAATAGAATAGTTATCTTTCATAGTCGGTTTATCTGTGTCCACACCATCATTGTTATTAGAAGGAGATGTATCAAGAACATAATGATCAGTAGCAAAAGGATTTTCAAACACCTCTTCCCCAAGCTTAGAGCTTTCTATATCATTATGGGAGGAAGCGTGGATAGCACTGACACTATGGCAATTATTATCATCATCATTTTTAGAATTAGTTTCCCAGAGATTTGCAATATCAAAAGTAGGATGCTCATTCAAATCATGATCACTAATGTATGTAAAGGGCATAGGAAGATCATCATATTCAGATTCATTATCACAATAATCATTAGGAGCAACATACTTACGGTTACCTAGCGTTATCTCATTCACGCGGGGATACGCCGTTACCTCTTTCTTTTTATTCTCCTTCTTCTTCTTCTTCTTCTTCGTTCCCTTTTTCTTCTTCTTCTCTTCCTTCTCCTCGTTCCCTTCTTTAGGAGGAAGAGGCTTGAAAGGTGGCTTGTCCGCATAACCCGATTTACTTTCAGAAACAATAGAAGAAACTTGGGAAGATCCCTCCTTTTCATTAATTAGTTGAAAACACACAGCGGTCCTATCATATTTTGGCAAGGTGTCATCTTCTAAAATATTTTGTATGTAAGTATTTGTATGGCTATTATCAATGCAATAAGAAAAACACCCATGCAGGACATCATCAACATCAAGATCACTCATATGTAACAAAAAGATTTTTCTCGACAGTTCTTCACACCCCAAGAATAGAGTAAGTTCATCATGCTGATTAGGAGTAATTTCATCATCACAATACAAATTTGCAGCACTCATTGGGTTCAAATTATCATTGGAGGAGCATTGAAAATTAAAATGACCCACTTCATGGCAAACTTCACAAATAAAAGGATAGAGGGCACAAACTTTTTTACCAAGATCATCTAGAGCCCTAAACCACTTTCTAGTTTTTTCATTAGCATGATGGATACAATATTCATCTTTGATTTGATTAATTCCACAAGGTCTATGTATTCCACAAAAATTAACATGCTTATAGGAAATAGCATTCTTAGGAGTTTGAGCATGCTTATTGCAATAATTAACAACAATTTCATTCTTCATGCAAGCCTCTTTAAAAGGTTCATGATATTTATCAAAATTCTTTTTAGGTAATTCAAAATGAGAAGCAAAGGCTTTATAAAGATTTGCAGCAACTTGAGAGTCAAGACCATAAGTAGCACTCATATTTCGAAATTTATCGGTATCCATAAAAGCTGCAATGCATTCATAATCATAATTTATACCTGACTCTTTACCTTTGTCGTTCTCCCATCCTTCAGCGTTGTCCTCAATCCGATCAAGAAGATCCCACCTAGCTTCAACCTCCTTGCTTGTGAAAGATCCCTCCGAACAGGAATCCAGATAGTCCTTCTGTTGTCCTGAAAGCCTCGCATAAAAATTATTAACAATAACATTACGGGGGAG
This sequence comes from Lolium rigidum, assembly GCF_022539505.1. NCBI lineage: Eukaryota > Viridiplantae > Streptophyta > Magnoliopsida > Poales > Poaceae > Lolium > Lolium rigidum. The sequence goes on from NC_061510.1 coordinate 211,787,156, forward strand.
CTCATGAATGGGACATTTGAGCATTAGTGACTTCAATCTCCCCCACGCTTGAGAAATACTCTCTCCATCACGAGGATAAAAGTTATAAATATAATTCCTATCAATATGCACTTCATGAGGAGGATAAAATTTAGAATAAAAGAGAGGTACAATTTCCTCCCAACCAAGAGAATGACTATTCTCCAACAATTTATACCAATGCGCCGCTTTACCGGACAGATGAAACAGAGAATAGCTTCTTCCTCACTTCATCCATAGAGATACCCGCACACTTGAATAACCCGCATAATTCATGCAAAAACAAGTAAATGATCTCTAGGGTGGACAGTTCCATCCCCTTTATAGTGGTTATCCATAACACGTTCAATAATTTTCATAGGTATTTTATACGGAATACTTTCAGCAGAGTGGATTTAAAATATCACAAGCATCATTAGAGTTATTGCATATGGGAGATAAAGTATTATCGAGCAAATTTTCTCCCCTAAAGATGGGAAGCTAAAAAGATCACAAAAACTAGCTTCCCCAAGCTTAGACTTCTCCATAGCATTAGCAGTAATTGCATTCATACTAATAACATCGCTACTAGCATGCAAATAGGGTTCCATAGGTTTTTTAATTTTCGCACCAAACAATTCTAAATCAGGAAAAAGATTAAAAAGCTCACCAATTTTTTTGTTGTTTTCCATTATGCCTAACTAGTGAAAATAAAAACAAGAAACAAAAAGATGCAATTGCAGGATCTAAAGGAAATAGCTTCGAATACTTACAACGGCGAAAATAGCTTAGTAGCCGAGATCCGGAGTGTGAGTACCTTTTACCTTTCCTCCCCGGCAACGGCGCCGAGAAAATAGCTTGATGTCTACGCCCCTCCTTTTCCTCGTAGACGGTGTTGGGCCTCCAAGAGCGAGAGGTTTGTAGAACAGCAGCAAGTTTCCCTTAAGTGGATCACCCAAGGTTTATCGAACTCGGGGAGGAAGAGGTCAAAGATATCCCTCTCATGCAACCCCGCAACCACAAAGCAAGAAGTCTCTTGTGTCCCCAACACACCTAATAGGTGCACTAGTTCGGCGAAGAGATAGTGAAATACAGGTGGTATAAATAAGTAGTAGCAACGGAGCAGTAGTAACGCAGTAAAACAGTAAACAAGCAGCGATAGCAGTATTTAGGAACAAGGCCTAGGGATTACACTTTCACTAGTGGACACTCTCAACATTGATCACATAACAGAATAGATAAATGCATACTCTACACTCTTGTTGGATGATGAACACATTGCGTAGGATTACACGAACCCTCAATGCCGGAGTTAACAAGCTCCACAATTCAATGTTCATATTTAAATAACCTTAGAGTGCAAGATAGATCAACACAACTAAACCAAGTACTAACATAGCATGCACACCGTAACCTTCACACTATGAAAGGAGGAATAGATCGTATCAATACCATCATAGTAATAGTTAACTTCATAATCTACAAGAGATCACGATCATAAACTAAGCCAAGAACTACATGATGCACACCCTGTCCACTTTACACCATGCGAGGAGGAATAGAACACTTTAATAACATCACTAGAGTAGCACATAGATGAATTGTGATACAAAACTCATATGAATCTCAATCATGTAAAGCAGCTCATGAGATCATTGTATTGAAGTACATGGAGAGAGATTAACCACATAGCTACCGGTACAGCCCCGAGCCTCGATGGAGAACTACTCCCTCCTCATGGGAGCAGCAGCGGTGATGAAGATGGCGGTGGAGATGGCAGCGGTGATGAAGATGGCGGTGGAGACGGCGGTGGAGATGGCTCCGGGGGCAATTCCCCGTCCCGGCAGGGTGCTGGAACAGAGTTCTGTCCCCCGAATTGGAGTTTCGCGATGGCGGCGGCGCCTCTGGAGTCTTTCTGGAGTTTCGTCAATTGGTACTGCGTTTTTAGGTCGAAAGGGGTTATATAGGCGAAGAGGCGGCGCAGGAGGGCTGACAGGGTGGCCTCACCCTAGGCCGGCGCGGCCAGGGTCTGGCCCGCGCGGCCCTATGGTGTGGGCCCCCCTGGCTCCTCTCCGACTCTTCTTCGGTGTTCTGGAGCCTTCCGGGAAAAATAGGAGGTTTGGTGTTGATTTCGTCCAATTTCGAGAATATTGCCCGAACAGCCTTTCTGGAACCAAAAACAGCAGAAAACAGCAACTGGCCTTTCGGCATCTCGTCAATAGGTTAGTTCCGGAAAACGCATAATAATGACATAAAGTGTGAACAAAACATGTCGGTATTTTCATAAAACAAGCATGGAACATCAGAAATTATAGATACGTTGGAGACGTATCAGCCGGCCCAACAGCAGGTGACACACCGTCATAGGAACCACATCAAAATCAATGGAATCCTTATACGGTTCAATCTCAAAATCAACACGCACCTTGTGCCTCACCTTCATCTCACCATTATTGCTCAACTAATGAATATAATATGGATGCGGGTGCGGGTGCGGTAGATACTTCAGTTTCAGCTTGGCACATAACTCTTTGCTTGCTAAATTGCGACAACTCCCGCCATCAATAATGACCTTGCAAGCTTTATCAGGACCAACTAGTGCCTTTGTTTGGAACAAATTGCAGCGCTGAGTAGATGCACTTGACTACACATTGAGAACACGTTGTGAGACAACAATAGTTTGAGCTTCAGAAGGAAAAGCATCAAAACCATCACTGTCATAATCATCCTCTTCTGGAGCATTTGGATCAACATCGTCTCCAGTTTCATACTCATTGTCCTCATTAACAATCATAACTTTGCGGTTAGGATAATCTCTCTTGAAGTGACCCTTGCCACCACATGTATGACAAGCCATATCGCGGTTGCGCGCCGTTGACATGTTAGAACTAGTTCCACTTGCTGCAGGGACGGGCTTCTTTGTGTTCGACACATTGGAGACCGGCTTACTAGACGAAGTAGAAACATCCGCAGGGCGCGAATATGGCTCTGTAGAGGGTGGCGCCCTAGGCGTGTATCGCCCAGCTCCCGTAGCACGACCCTTCATTTGCAGTTCTTCAGCCAACTGTGACTCAGCTTCTCTTGCATGATGTAGTAGCTCATTCATAGTAGTGTAATTGTGATGACGCACATTGCCTTTGATGTTAAACTTGAGACCATTCAGAAAACGCTGTAGTGTCATCTCAAGAGACTCACGGACACGGGCCCGCTGCATAAGCATCTCCATCTCCATGTAGTAAGCGTCAACCGTCATCACACCTTGCTTCAATTGGGTCAACTTATCAAAAACTGATCGCAAATAATTGGTAGGAACAAAACGAGCTCTCATTGCCGGCTTCATAGCACGCCATGTGATAATAGGCAGCTCACCATCTTCTTCACGAGCATGAACAATTCCATCCCACCAACGCAATGCATATCCATCAAATTCAGAGGAAGCAAGCTTGATCTTCCTATCTTTAGTATACTCATGTAAACACCATAAGCGCTCAATTTTCAGCTCCCATGTGAGATATTCTTCAACATCAGTACCTCCTTCAAATCTGAGAATTGAGAATTTGGGCTTACCCAAACCATCTTCTTGTTGTTGTGGAAGAATACGTTGAACTCCGACGGGGACAAAACCACGACCACGAAGATTATCACCAACGCCACGTCCAACACCACGACCAATACCACGTCCAACGCCCTGAGCAGCAGCAGCTTCCGCATTGTCACCTTGGACGCTGCCATCGTCATCATTCGGTTGTTGTGGTTGTTGTACCATGGTACGTATCTCACCAACGGCGTTAGTCAAAGCTTGTATAGATGCTTGAAGAGTCGTCATGGATGTTTGAACTGTGGTAACAGCTGTAGTAGCTTCTTCGACCTTCAAGTGGACACCTTAAATATCCTTGTCCAATGCTTCAGTAGACACACGTATTTCACGTTGTAGGTGATCACGAAGTGCCTCATACTCCAACCAAGTAACTGTTGCAGTTAGATCCTTTTTCTGCATCATATCAACATCACTAGAAGACATGATTAGTAGGTTAGTGCACTAAACAAAATCTTTGGTGGTACTCTCACAACTCACTCAAAATTGATAAGAAAGGTAAATCTTACCGCTCCAAAGTGAATTAGTATTGCTTACCAACTTGGATTGACGGACTAGTGCACGGACGTAGCGAAGCGAATATCAAGGGTATAAGAACAATCACACGACAAAGCAGGATATATGTGGGGTTGTAGGTAGGCTACCTATTTGCACCAATAACAAGCTCTAGCGCTGACCGTAGACAACCAATGATACTCACTCAAGGCGATAAATGTGGCAATGCAACTATATGGATGAAAGGTTGCAATGCACTCGAGAGACGCTAGCAAAGCTCAACGAGACATGCACAAGATTGCTCAACTTCGGGTGCAGTTAAAGAAAAACTTAGGCCTTCACTTGATTCGACTAGCACGACACACTTATTTTCACTATTCCTCACGGGTACTGTAGCTACAGTATTTTCTTTTTTTGATTTTACGATTCTTCTCCTTGTAACACGGCCAACAGAAATTGCAAAGCACCAAAAATGATGCGGGGTGGCTTTTGGACACCTCCGCCTCAAAACCGACAAGCCCTCCTCGTGGCCCAATGACACGAGCTCGGGCCAAAGCCATACACCAAGAGGTGAATTCACTCCTTTATACACTTGAACTCGACATAACCTTGGATGGGTTGCTACCTCATACCTATGTCTATATGTCATTAGGTACCAATCTCGTCAAGGACCCGAAGGAAGCGTCAAGGAGCCGAGGAGGGGAAGAGGTCTCGTTGGATGTGTCCCCGCTCTTCGACGACACTGCACCAAGACCCCGGAGGGAGGACACCCCATGGTCAAGAGAAGGAGAGGGGCCGCTGGACGTGAAGACGGACATGGAGCTGGACCCGACGTCATCCTAAGCGCGCGAAGGGAGGAAGGAAGCCGGCCGGCCCAGGACCCGGTCCAACCGGCCCCCAGACCGGGCCACCCGGTCCCGACCGGATCCCAGGCCGGCTGGAACCGGACGCAGTTCTGGGGCTCCGGGAGCCCCACCCGGTCACCATCCGGCCCAGCTCCCGGTTTGGACCGGATGGTCCGGCCCCAGGCCCGGTCCAACCGGCCCCCTGACCGGATCGCACGGGTCCGACTCGACCGGACCTTGCTGGGTCGGTCTCGCTTGTACCTCTTCGATCCGAGTCGCCTTGTAAACCTATATAAGTGCCTAGGTCGCCCACCCCTGCTCTTTAGACAAGACATAATCTGAGCTTAAAACTACTTTTGAGCTTTGTCTCCCTAGGGTTAGATCCCCTTTGTAATCAAGGCTACTCTTGTTGAGGATTTGGATACTTGTGAGTGAGATTCTAGTGTGCTCCACTCTCTCTCTCTTACCGGTCTTCGTCTCCAACCCCGATCTCTCATCCGGAATTCTACCTCGTGTCTCTTCCGGTTGATTCTATTGGCATGGTCCATCGAGCCACGAGAGTAAGAATTCGATTGTATCGGGTTGGCGTGCGTGCGTTCGTTCTTCGTGTTCTTCGCGTTCTTCCTCCTCTCCCTCTTTTCCCCTTTTGGATTTGGGTCAATCGCGAGATCGGGCCACAAACTAGGTCTTAGACCTCATCATATGGTATCAGCAGCTCTTGGTTACAGCGATTTTGACCCCCCACCCACCCAATTTCGTATCTAAAAAAAATTCCTAAAAAATCCCCAAAAAATAGCCCTAAATTGCCTTTGGATGGATCTGCGATTTTGTTGCGTTTTGAGTGGTTTTGGTCCATGGATTCGGTGTTATTGTGCTTGATCTACTATTTCCCCCACTTTTAGCCCCCAATTCCATCGTTTCCCTTTGATTTGAGCTTTTGGATTTGGTTTGGGGAAGAACAGGAGAGAGAAAACGACCAGTCGGTTGAGAAACCGGTTGACCGGCCCCCAGAACGTACCGACCGGCCCAGGATCCGGCCAACCGGACGCCAGACCGGAGCAGCCGGTCCCTGGACCGGCCACCAGACCAGGCGTCACGCTTACCACCACCACCGCTGACCACCACCACTCCTCTCCACCGCCGGCAAGCACCGCCACCCCCAACCCACCGGTAAACACCGCCGCGGACCCACTATCACCGCCGCAACCGCAAGAGCCTAGAATCCACCCACCACCGGCATACCACCGCCACCACCGCCAAGCTACTTTGACCCGACTTCTCCGCTAACTTGTGTTTGTTTGTTCCGGTTTGAGTGCCTTGTGTGGAAACTAACCCGCAGCTCCGAAGCGACATCCTCAGCACCCCGAACTTGCAACCGTACTCTTGACACCACCGCGATCGTCGCAAGTTGCGTGTTCATCACCGCCTAAACATCTTAGGTATAACTTGCATTACCCTTGTAACCCCTCTTCTTTTGCGATCTATCCTATCGAGCATTGCTTATCAAGTGTTGCGAGACATTGCACGTGGCCCCGATTGTGAGGTGTGTGTGTAGTGTGGAGGCAAGCTTCTAAGCAAGTACTCGTGTGGCAAAATAGCGAAAGTGAGTTAACGCTAACATAGTGCGAGAAAAACACAAAAAGAGCAAAAGTGTGCATGTGCCATCATACATACAAATACACAAAGAGTGTAAGTGCCACCAAATACAAAAAGAGAAAAAGCTTTTAAGCAAAAGAGAGAAAAGAGAAGAGAGGCCGCGTGTGAATCTTGTTGTCTCTCATGTTGCAACCAAAGCTTTGCCTCTCCTTGTGTTAGTGTGACACCGAGCACCCTTGCTTACGGGTACTTACACTTTTCCGCTCATTCCTTGGTCGCACTAACCCCATTCATCTCGCGTGTGAGTTCCACATCTTTTCCGTGTTGCTAGTGATTATCACTTTGACATTTGATTTTTGGATTTCACCCACTCTTAACAACAAACTTGATTTCGGATTTCGTCTTTTGGCTTTCCACCATACTCACCTAACACCATATTTGCTAGCTTTTGCGTGTGTCTTTGTGTGAGTGCCCGATACAATTGTTTTTGCTCTCGGTTTGTTGGATCGCCCCGATCTTATCATACCACGGTAAGGTTGCGAGGTAGTGTTCTTCCACTAACATCCACCATATAGATCTTGTCGTGCTAACATGGATAGCGAAGAAGAGGATACGGAGGACTACATAGAGAACTTCGAGGAGGATACCTCCTCAAGCACCGCTGATGTGGAGGAACATGTGGAGCTCGACACCGACTACGGCTCCACAAGCATCATCGACATGACCGAAATCGAGGAGCTCTACACCGACTATGGCTCACCAAGCATGGACGACATGGTGGAGCAACACCACGAGTACGACATCGACGACATGGTGGAGCAACCCCACGACTACGACATCGACACCATGGCGGAGCCTCACCTCGACTCCACCATGAACAACGCCGGTGCGTTCGCGTACCCCTACTTGGCCAATGGAGCTACATATGAAGATAGAGGACCTCCAAGATGGCGCCACCATGAGAGTGCCTATGCACATGATCATCTACATCGAGTTCATCATATGGATCATCAAGAGCATCCCCAACATGATCGTCATCGACACTCCTCGCCAAGCTCAATAAGGCGCCAACAACAACATGCCAAGGCACGTGAGCCATCTCCTAGGCATGTCGAGGATCGTCATAGACACACACAATCTCATGATAGTCATCGGCCACTTCCACCTCATGGACTCCATCGACATACGTCACCACATGATCATCGCCACCGCAAGCCACCTCATGATCGCCATCGACCTACATCCTCCAAGGATCTTCGACGACACCCATCACGACATGGTGATGATGCGCGACGACGAGAGCCTCAACATGACGGCGACAAAAACCATCATACGGTGTCTACCACTCCAAGGATGGCAGGTGCACATCGCGCATACCTTCCTCATAAGGCGACTTCCACCTCTTGTGCCACCACCACAATGGCCCCTAGCTCGTCACATGCCTATGGACTCCGATGCTATAAGTGCAAGCAACAGGGCCACCTTCCACGGGAATGTCCCAATCTCCTATGTGAGGTGTGCAAGGCCAAGGGTCACATGGCATGACAATGCACAACGCCAAGCGCCGACATGCTCCACTTCGACGAGCTACAAGGCCAAGCCACCAAGAAGCCTTTGGCGTCCACCCTTCAAGATGAAGATCAACAAGGGCAACTCAAGGGTGAAGTTGATACGAGCCTAGCTCTCAATGATACCACGGCGCGACCGCTTGAGGATGACTTGGGAGGCGATGGAGTAGAGATGGTTGAGCATGGGAATTTCCCTTCAACCAAGGAGGCGCATGGAGATGAGAAAGTCGAGCCTACTCCAATATGCTTGATTGATGAGTTGGTACCAATCCCATGTGAGCATGAGATCCACTTAGCCCACTTGAGTGAGAGTGATAGTGAGTTGAGTGCCTCCCACCCCATATGTGAGTTTGAGTGCTTCCATTTGGAGGACATGAGAGATACACCGAGTGCGTTGAGAGAGGTAGTTGATAGGTCCATGGAGGACATCACATTTGCTAACACATTAACCTCTCCCTCGATTGTGTCTTCTTATGTTGCGCTAGGTTCCATGGAGGACGAGTTCCCGATGATGGAGAAGAACATGTACATGGTGCAAGAAGATCAGATTACACCATGCTTCGATGACGATGACAATGTCAACCAGGTGGAGCATACAACTACCACAATACCTACATCAAATGAGTCGGACTACCAAGGTAAAACCAAAGGTATTGATGAGACCATGATCCCCCTTGTGGACATGAAACATGATGACATTAGCTTTCGCATGCTTTGCCCTACATGTTTGCAATACTCCACAATCCTTGCATCCAAGATTGTCACCAATTGCTCATTCTTATGCTTGCTATGCAAAAATGCTTATTTCATTGTCCACGAGATGGCCCCCATAGCATTCTCAATTTTTGATGATCCTAAGTTACCACATGCCACGAATGCACCTTCATGCAATATGCACTATCGCCATGCATTTCATACTATCTTGCTTGACACTAATGGTGATGTGCACAAGACATGGACCATCATGATGGATGATGTGTTCATCTACCATGCACACACGCTTTTTGTTTTCTCTATTGTGTGTATAGGTACACGAACGACAACCTCCACCGCTACGGAGCATGAGTTAACGAAACGCGCCATTGAGAGCTACCCCAACAAGGACGAAATACATCATCCAACCCGTGAGATTAACACCAATGGTTATGTTCACAAAAGCCTTCGCCCTCGTGTGTTTCCGACATTTCTTGTCGAGCTTCCGGTTTGGTCCAATGTCTCGTCACCTCTTTTACGTCTTATGCAACATATCTTGAAACATCTTGTTGGCATAATGATTGTTGTATGTCTTGATGATATCATCATACACCCCGAGAATCTCAAGGACCATGTCATACATGTGAGAGACACCTTATGCATCTTGTGCCACTTGTCACACAAAAAGTTGCTCTCCTTTGGATTTCTCATTTCATCTATGGCAATTGAAATGGATTCATTGAAACTTGAGGATGCTCATACTCGGCTAACGCCAACCACACTTTCCCAAGCTAAAAGTTTCCATAGCTTTGCCATTGCACATAACAATTTTGCCCAAAATTTTGCCACAATTTCTTGCCTCTTGAATGTTCCATTTGCTTGGGACAACGCTACACACAACATTTTTGCCTCTTTACAAAGGAAACTTTTACATGCACAAATTTTTGCCCTACCAAATTTTGAATACACCAATACTCTTTTTGTTCCCATTTTTGCCAAATGTCCCCTTGAAAAAGGACTTGATGCTTCGTATTTGCATGAGAGTTCATTATTCACCGATAACAAAATTGGCACACACAAGCTCTCTATTCGCAAGTTGCTTTTCCACAAGTTTTTCTTCGACCACGACTTTATCCCTCCACTACTTCATGGGAGAACCGTCATGGACTACAACAAGGACGCCCGCACAACGACGAACATCCCTAAGGATACAAGGGCAACTATACAAGAACATGTCCTTCACCAAGCTACAAGGATCAACGACTACATCATCGACAAACAAGATTCCAAGTACTTGGTGAACAAGACGTTCACCACCTCAGACCTCTCGCCACATCATGGAGATGAGGTGGAACAAGAGTCGAGGACGACTCTTCCCCAAGGGGGGGAGATGATGCGGGGTGGCTTTTGGACACCTCCGCCTCAAAACCGACAAGCCCTCCTTGTGGCCCAATGACACGAGCTCGGGCCAAAGCCATACGCCAAGAGGTGAATTCATTCCTTTATACACTTGAACTCGACATAACCTTGGATGGGTTGCTACCTCATACCTATGTCTATATGTCATTAGGTACCAATCTCGTCAAGGACCCGAAGGAAGCGTCAAGGAGCCGAGGAGGGGAAGAGGTCTCGTTGGATGTGTCCCCGCTCTTCGACGACACTGCACCAAGACCCCGGAGGGGAGGACACCCCATGGTCAAGAGAAGGAGAGGGGCCGCTGGACGTGAAGACGGACATGGAGCTGGACCCGACGTCATCCTAAGCTCGTGAAGGGAGGAAGGAAGCCGGCCGGCCCAGGACCCGGTCCAACCGGCCCCCAGACTGGGCCACCCGGTCCCGACCGGATCCCAGGCCGGCTGCAACCGGACGCAGTTCTGGGGCTCTGAGAGCCCCACCCGGTCACCGTCCGGCCCAGCTCCCGGTTTGGACCGGATGGTCCGGCCAGGCCCGGTCCAACCGCCCCCCTGACCGGATCGCACGGGTCCTACTCGACCGGACCTTGCTGGGTCGGTCTCTCTTGTACCTCTTCGACCCGAGTCGCCCTGTAAACCTATATAAGTGCCTAGGTCGCCCACCCCTGCTCTTTAGACAAGACATAATCTGAGCTTAAAACTACTTTTGAGCTTTGTCTCCCTAGGGTTAGATCCCCTTTGTAATCAAGGCTACTCTTGTTGAGGATTTGGATACTTGTGAGTGAGATTCTAGTGTGCTCCACTCTCTCTCTCTCTTACAGGTCTTCGTCTCTGATACGTCCATTTTGCATCACTATTTTATATCATAATTTGCTGTTATTCATTGATATATTTCATATTTGGGGATGATACTTATGTTATTTCATCTATTTTGCATGTTTCATGATTATTGGAGGATCGCGCACCGGAGTCAGGATTCTGTTGGAAAAAGCGCCGTCAGAATGCAATATTTCGGAAGATCAACAGTTGACGGAAATTATATGAAAAATCCTATTTTCCAGAAGACGAAGGGAGCCAGAAGGGGGAGCCGAGGAGGGCCACCGTGGGCCCACCTCATAGGCCGGCGCGGGCCAGGCCTTGGCCGCGCCGCCCTGTGAGGAGGGGGCCCACAGCCCCCTCTGGCCGCCTCTCCTTCGCGTACATCTTCGTCCCGAAAACCTAAGCCCCGGGGGATAGTCGCGAAGAGTCACAGCCGCCTCTGCGGGGCGGAGAACACCAGAGAGAAAAGTGCTCTCCGGCAGGCTGAAATCTGCCGGGGAAATTCCCTCCCGGAGGGGGAAATCGACGCCATCGTCATCGTCATCGAGCTGGACATCATCTCCATCATCATCACCATCGTCTCCATCATCATCACCACCATCTCCACCGCTGCACCTCGTCACCGCTGTAACAATTAGGGTTTGATCTTGTTTGTTTGATAGGGGAAACTCTCCCGGTGTTGATTTCTACTTGTTATTGATGCTATTGAGTGAAACCGTTGAATTTATGTTCAGATTGTTATTCATCATCATATCACCTCTGATCATGTTCCATATGATGTCTCGTGAGTAGTTCGTTTAGTTCTTGAGGACATGGGTGAAGTCTAAATGTTAGTAGTGAATTATGTTGGTTAGTATTCAATGTTATGATATTTAAGTTGTGGTGTTATTCTTCTAGTGGTGTCATGTGAACGTCGACTACATGACACTTCACCATTTATGGGCCTAGGGGAGTGCATCTTGTATTCGTTTGCTAATTGCGGGGTTGCCGGAGTGACAGAAACCTAAACCCCGTTAGTATATCGATGCAGGAGGGATCGCAGGATCTCAGAGTTTAAGGTTGTGGTTAGATTTATCTTAATTACTTTCTTGTAGTTGCGGATGCTTGCAAGGGGTATAATCACAAGTATGTATTAGTCCTAGGAAGGGCGGTGCATTAGCATAGGTTCACCCACACAACACTTATCAAAACAATGAAGATTAATCAGCTATATGAAGCGAAAGCACTAGACTAAATTCCCGTGTGTCCTCAAGAACGTTTGGTCATTATAAGTAAACAAACCGGCTTGTCCTTTGTGCTAAAAAGGATTGGGCCACTCGCTGCAATTATTTCTCACGCATTTTACTTACTTGTACTTTATTTACCTGCTATATCAAAACCCCCTGAATACTTGTCTGTGAGCATTTACGGTGAATCCTTCATCGAAACTGCTTGTCAACACCTTCTGCTCCTCGTTGGGTTCGACACTCTTATTTATCGAAAGTACTACGATACACCCCCTATACTTGTGGGTCATCAAGACTATTTTCTGGCGCCGTTGCCGGGGAGTGAAGCGCTATTGGTAAGTGGAATTGGTAAGGAAAACATTTACTGTACGTGCTGTTTTTATTTCTGCCTGCTGCTATAAATCATTATGGAGAGGTCTTCTCTTGAATTCCTCTTTGGGAAATATACTACTACTGCAAAGGTAGTGGATGAGGCGCCAGGTGAGAACGAGGTTCCATACAAAATACCTATGAAAATTATTGAACGTGTTGTGGATAACCGCTATGAAGGGGATGGAACTGTCCATCCTGGTAATCATTTACTGTTTTTACATGAATTATGCGGGTTATTCAAATGTGCAGGTATTGCTATGGATGAACTTAGGAAGAAACTATTCTATATATCGCTGTCTGGTAAAGCAGCGCACTGGTATAAATTGCTGAAGAATAGGGATTCTCTTAATTGGGAGGACATTGTGCCTTTATTTTATTCCAAATTCTATCCTCCAAGTGAAATTCACAAAGATCGGAACCGCATATATAATTTCTGGCCTCATGATGGAGAAAGTATTGCCCAAGCTTGGGGAGATTGAAGTCTTTAATGCTCAAATGCCCCATTCATGAGCTTCCCGGTAATATTATTATTGATAATTTCTATGCAAGATTGTCTTTTCAAGATAAGACTTTGCTTGGATACTTCTTGTTCTGGATCATTTACACGCAACAAAGAAGAGTTTAAAAGGGACCTTCTTGATCGGATCCAGGAGAATACTGAAGGATGGGAGAACGACAAAGATAGAGAGTCAGGTATAAACTATGATTATAAATGCATTGAAGTTTTTATGGATACTGATAAATTTCGTTATATGAGTGCTACTTATGGTCTTGATTCTCAAGTCGTTGCAAATTTCTATAAAGCTTTTGCCTCTCACTTTGAATTGCCTAGGAAGAATTTTGATAAGTATCATGAACCATATAAAGATAAAATTGATTCATCTATAAATAAATGTGCTATAATTGAAACTGTTGATCATATTCTTCCTGAAGCTTACATTGAAAAAACTCCTTTCCCTGCTAAAATGAAGGAGTACTCTGTTATATCTAGTGCGGTTAATAAAAGTGCAAAGAAACCTATAGAACCTGAAGAACAAATAAAGGTTGAACTCTCGTTGTTGCAATAGTTAAAGATCTTGTGACTGAAAATGTAGAAGATGGTCATATTATTTTCTCGTGAAGATGCTTCTAATATTGTTTCGCATCCTAATAAGTCTAGGAAAGCCGGTGTTCCTATGCTTTCGTTAGAATTGGTGATCATTGTTATTATGGTTTATGTGACATTGGTGCAAGTATTAGTGCCATTCCTTATGAGCTTTATACGGAGATCATGCATGAAATTGGTTCTTGTGAACTTGAAGATATTGATGTGGTTATTCGGCTGGCTAATAGAGAAACTATCTCTCCTATTGGTATTGTTCGAGATGTGGAAGTTCTATGTGGTAAGATTAAATATCCTGCTGACTTTTTGGTACTTGGTTCTGCTGCTAGTAAGTATTGTCCTATTATTTTTGGTAGACCTTTCCTAAATACTTGTGAGCTGTTATAGATTGCAAGAAGGAAAAAATTATGACTAAATTTGCTGGTGAATCTTATGAGTTTAATTTCTCTAAATTTGCCAAAACTCCGTATAAAGCTGATTTGCCTAGTAATGATTTTAGAGTTGAACAGTGTGCGTCTATTGCTCTTGCTCCTAATAATCCATTGCAGCAACATTTGGAGAATAGTGAGAGTGAGGTCTTTAGGGAAGAAAGAAATGAGCTTGATGAAATTTTCCTTCGTCAACCTATTCTTAAACATGACCTGCCGGTTGAAGATTTAGGTACAACACCACCACCAAAGGAAGATCCTGTTTTTGAATTAAAACCATTACCTAATAATCTTAAGTATGCTCATATTGATGATAAGAAAATATACCCTGTTATTATTAGTTCTAAGCTTTCAGATATTGAGGAAGAAAGGTTATTGGAAATATTGAAGAAACACCGAGGAGCTATTGGCCATACTCTTGATGACTTGAAGGGGATTTCTCCCTCTATTTTCCAACATGCTATTAATATGGAAGATGATGCAAAGCCTGTTGTTGAACATCAGCGTCGTCTAATTCCTAAGATGAAGGATGTGGTAAGGAATGAGGTATTAAAACTTCTTGAAGCTGGTATTATATATCCTATTGCTGATAGTAGATGGGTTAGTCCTGTGCATTGTGTTCCTAAGAAAGGAGGAATGACTGTTGTGCCTAATGATAATGATGAGCTCATCCCTCAAAGAGTAGTTGTAGGGTATAGAATGTGCATTGATTATCGAAAAGTTAATAAAGTTACTAAGAAAGATCATTACCCTTTACCTTTTATTGATCAAATGTTAGAGAGGTTGTCTAAAAATACTCATTTTTGCTTTCTTGATGGTTATTCTGGGTTTTCACAAATTGCTGTTAAAACTAAAGATCAAGAGAAAACCACTTTCACTTGTCCCTATGGAACTTATGCTTATAGGCGTATGCCTTTTGGTTTATGTAATGCTCCTGCTACTTTTCAAAGATGCATGTCTGCTATTTTTCATGGCTTTTGTGAGAGTATTGTAGAGGTATTCATGGATGATTTTTCTGTCTATGGGAATTCTTTTGATAATTGCTTGCGAAACCTTGATAGAGTATTGCAGAGATGTGAAGAAACTAACCTTGTTCTTAATTGGGAGAAATGCCACTTTATGGTTAATGAAGGAATCGTATTGGGACATAAAATTTCTGAGAGAGGTATTGAAGTTGATAGAGCTAAAGTTGAGGCAATTGAGAAGATGCCCTATCCTAGGGATGTTAAAGGTATTCGTAGTGTTCTTGGTCATGCTGGGTTTTATAGGAGATTTATTAAAGACTTTTCTAAGATTTCAAAGCCTCTTACTAATCTTCTTAAAAAGATGTACCTTTTGTTTTTGATGATGATTGTAAGGAAGCTTTTGAAACTCTAAAGAAAGCCTTAACAACTGCTCCTGTAGTTGAACCTCCTGATTGGAATTTACCTTTTGAAATTATGTGTGATGCTAGTGATTTTGCTGTAGGTGCTCGTTCTTGGACAGCGAGTAGATAAGAAATTGAATGTTATTCATTATGCTAGCAAAACTCTTGATGCTGCTCAAAGAAATTATGCTACAACTGAAAAAGAATTATTAGCTGTAGTCTTTGCTTGTGATAAGTTTAGATCCTATATTGTTGATTCAAAAGTTACAATTCATACTGATCATGCTGCAACTAGATACCTTATGACAAAGAAAGATGCTAAGCCAAGGCTTATTAGATGGGTACTTCTTTTGCAATAATTTGATCTGCATATTATAGATAGGAAAGGTGCTGATAATCCTGTTGCTGATAATTTGTCTAGATTGGAAAATATTGCTTATGATCCTGTTCCTGTTAATGATAGTTTTCCAAATGAACAATTGGCTGTAATAAAGGTGAGCTCGCGAGATAGTCCTTGGTATGCTGATTATGCTAACTTTATTGTATCCAAGTACTTGCCTCCAACCTTTTCAGCTCAGCAAAGAAGGAAATTCTTTTATGACTTGAGGCATTATTTTTGGGATGACCCACACTTATATAAAGAAGGAGTGGATGGTATTCGCGAAGATGTGTTCCTGAATATGAACAACAGGAGATATTGAGTAAATGTCATGGTAGTGTTTATGGAGGACATCACGCCGGAGATAGAACCGCGCAAAAGGTTCTACAATCAGGTTTTTATTGGCCAACTCTCTTCAAAGATGCAAGAAAGTTTATTTTATCTTGTGATGAATGTCAAAGGGTTGGTAATATCTCCAGACGCAATGAAATGCCTATGAATTATACTCTTGTTATTGAACCATTCGATTGTTGGGGATTTGACTTCATGGGTCCTTTCCCTTCTTCAGAAGGTAACACTCATATACTTGTCGCTGCTAAATGGGTGGAAGCCATACCTACAAAAAGTGCTGATGGTGAGACCTCTTTAAGAATGCTTTTAGATATTATTTTCCCTAGATTTGGAGTTCCTAGATATATTATGACTGATGGAGGTTCTCATTTTATTCATGGTGGTTTTAGAAAAACTCTTGCTAAATATGGTATTAATCATAGAATTGCTTCGCTTATCATCCTCAAACTAGTGGGCAAGTAGAATTATAAAATAGAGAGATTAAATCTATCTTGCAAAAGACTGTTAATAAATCTAGAAAGAACTGGGCTATTAAATTGAAAGAAGCACTATGGGCTTATAGAACTGCTTATAAAAATCCCATGGGTATGTCACCGTATAAAATGGTTTATGGGAAAGCTTGTCATTTACCTTTAGAACTAGAGCACAAAGCTTATTGGGCTGTGAGAGAACTAAATAAAGATCCTAAACTTGCCGGTAAGAAAAGATTGCTATAATTGAGTTCTCTAGATGAATGGAGAAGTGAAGCATATGAAAATGCTAAACTCTTTAAAGAGAAAGTTAAGAAGTGGCATGATAGAAGAATTATCAAAAGAGAATTTAATGTTGGAGATAAAGTCCTATTGTATCGGTCTCGTCTCAGATTTTTGCAGGGAAATTACTCTCAAAATGGGAAGGACCATATGTCATTGATGAGGTGTATCGATCAGGAGCAATTAAAATTAGCTCTCTGCAAGGTAATGCCACCCAAGTGGTGAATGGACAAAGACTCAAGCATTATATCTCTGGTGATTCTTATAATAAAGATGTTGATGTTATTCAAGTGGTAACTCCGGAAGCCTTCATCAAGGGCCAAGTTGACAGTCCTGCAGAGTTCGACTTTGAATAGGTAACAGTTCTAGTAAGAAAAAGTCCGCGTTTGACTTTCCGAACAATGTTTTTGCAACTTTTGGAAAATATGAAAAATTACGAGATCGAAACGGAGTGGAGGAGACACATGATACGTCCAAAACGTATCTACTTTCCCGAACACTTTTGCTATTGTTTTGCCTCTAATTTGTGTATTTTGGATACAACTAACACGGACTAACGCTGTTTTCAGCAGAACTGTTCTGGTGTCTCGGTTTTGTGCAGAAATCCAACTTTCAGGAAAATCCTCGGAATTTATGCAGAAGGCCCTATTTTCCCAGAATACTGACGGAGCCAGAAGGACAAGTAAGCTGGAGGCCCGAGGGCCCCACACCATAAGGCGGCGCGGCCCAGGGGGGGCCCGCGCGGCCCTATGGTGTGGCCCCCTCGGCCGGCCTCCGACGCCCTCCTTCGGACTATTTATCGGCCTCGACCTAAAAACGCACGGGGGGAGTCGAAGTCGCCGAAACCCTCCGTAACGCCGCCACATCGCGAAACTCCGTCGCGAGAGCCAGAAGTCTCCGTTCTGGCACTCCGCCGGGACGGGGAATTGGAGGAGATCATCGACATCATCACCGCCAACGCCTCTACATCAACCAGCCATGTTTCCCCCATCCATGTGTGAGTAATTCCCCCGCTGTAGGCTGAAGGGGATGGTAGGGATTGGATGAGATTGGTCATGTAATAGCATAAGATTGTTAGGGCATAGTGCCTAGTGTCCGTAATTGGTACTTTGATGATATTGTTGCAACTTGTTATGCTTAATGCTTGTCACTAGGGCCCGAGTGCCATGATCTCAGATCTGAACATGTTATTGTTTCATCATGATATTCATTGTTTATGGTCTTACCTATAAGTTGTATACACATGTCGTCTGTCCGGAACCGATGGCCCCGAAGTGACGAAATCGGGACAACCGGAGGGAATGGTAGCGATGTGAGGATCACATGTGTTCACGGAGTGTTAATGCTTTGCTCCGGTACTCTATTAAAAGGAGTACCTTAATATCCGAGTAGTTTCCCTTGAGGCCCGGCTGCCACCGGCTGGTAGGACAAAAGATGTTGTGCAAGTTTCTCATTGCGAGCACGTACGACTATATATGGAACACATGCCTATTGATTGCTTTGTACTTGGACACCGTTTTATTATTATCTCGCAAATGCCCTGCTATGATTGTTACATGAGTTTCTCTCATCCATGCAACGCCCGTCATCCGTCCCCGTGCCTACGGTATTTTAATCCTGCTGTTTACTATAATCACTACTGCTGTCTTTGTTACTATGGTGCTGTTATTTCACTACTGCTACTGCTATAAAACTGTTACTGCTGATAAACTCTTGCGAGCAAGTCTGTTTCCAGGTGCAGCTGAATTGACAACTCCGCTGCTAAGGCTTCCAAGTGTTCTTTGTCTCCCCTTGTGTCGAATCAATAAATTGGGTTTTACTTCCCTCGAAGACTGTTGCGATCCCCTATACTTGTGGGTTATCAAGACTATTTTCTGGCGCCGTTGCCGGGGAGCATAGCTTTATTTGGATATTCACTTGGATTGATATTGTTTGCTGCAAATTCTCCATCATGGGTAAACCTCGCGATACTAAGATCGCCATATTGCCATCCACTACAAGAAAAGGTACAATTCTGAGTACCTCCGTTACACTTGATTCACCATCTGTGATTGATAAACTTGTTTCACCGCCACATGCTTCACATGCGGGTACTTCTGCTGAATCTGAAAACTCTCATAATATTGATAATATTTCTGCTGTGCTTGAT
Organism: Lolium rigidum; assembly: GCF_022539505.1. Taxonomy (NCBI): domain Eukaryota; kingdom Viridiplantae; phylum Streptophyta; class Magnoliopsida; order Poales; family Poaceae; genus Lolium; species Lolium rigidum. The sequence continues at coordinate 211,806,301 of NC_061510.1, forward strand.
GATAGTGGTTCATTGGGATCTTTTCTAGATGCTACGATTGCTAGGTCTAGACAAATTGAAAATGCTGAAACTCCTAATGAAAATGCTACTACACCTGTTAATTCACTTGAACTTGATTATTTTAGTGATGATCCTGATGAAGATTATGTGGAGCTTAATGATGATTTTATTGAAAAATGCAATGCTACTACTGATGCAAGAAAAATTAAAAAGTTGCTTGCGTAACATGCCGTTAGATATAAACTGTCTCCCGATCCTAAATTTGCCACATCTCCTATAAACATTAAGGATAAAGATTATGATTTTTCTCTTGATCTATCTCATATAGCTATTGTTGAGAAAACACCCTTTTGTGGTACTGAAAAAGAAAGTGCTGTTGAACATATGACTGAGTTATCTACTCTAAGTAGCTTGTTTTCTGATGATGTCAAGATGCGTACTTACGTTGTTGCCAAAATCTTTCCATTCTCATTAAAGGATGACGCTAAAACTTGGTATAATAGTTTGCCACCTAATTCTATTAAAAGTCCAAAAGAATTGCTTGATGTTTTCTTCCGTAAGTACTTTCATGCTAGTGCTCAACATATCGCTTTGCAGAGAATTTATAATTTTGACCAGGAAGATGGAGAGAAATTACCTGAGGCTTGGGCGAGATTTTTCTCTCTTATTAGAGCTCGGCCTGATCATGATTTGGAAAAGCATGATTTACTTGATATATTCTAGAGCATATTTGGATAGTTGTGCTGGTTGTGTTTTCAGGAAAAGAACTCCAGACGACGCTGAAGAATTATTGGCTAAAATAGGCCGGAATTATGATGATTGGACTACGCCTGAACCAACCCCGACACCGATACTGAAGAAGAGGGGTATGATTAAATTGAATGATGAAGATATGAGGGAAGCAAAGAAGTCTCTCAAGGAGAAAGGTATTAAATCTGAAGATGTGAAGAATCTTCCTCCCATAGAAGATATATGTGAGATAATTCCCCCTTCATCCATGATTGAGGTAAACTCCCTTCAACGCTTTACTAGGGAAGATATTCCGTATTCGAAACCTCCTGCACAATGCTTAGATGAGTTTGATAATTATATTGTTAAGCAAGAAAATTTTAATATGAGAGTAGAGAATCATTTAATAGAAAATTCTCGAGCTATTAGTGAATTGCATGATATTGTAGAGAGAACCTCCAATGATGTTAAGATGCTTGTTAAACATTTTCATATGATTCAAACTCAAATTGATCAACTCACTAAAGTGCAAACTGACTTGTTGGGGAATAATTCTAAAGAGAAACATGCTTATGAAGTAACAACTAGAGGTGGTGTCTCTACCCAGGATCCTCTATATCTCGAAGGGCATCCCAAAAGAATTGAACAAGATTCTCAACGCATTGAACCTAGTGCTCCTTCTAAGAAGAAAAAGAAGAAGAAACATAAAAATGTTGTAGAATCCTCTGAACCTGCTAATGATCCTAATAGTATTTCTATTTCTGATGCTGAAACTGAAAGTGGTAATGAACATGATAAAGATAATGATAAGAATGATACTCCTGATAAAGAAGAGGTAGAGGATGAACCTGAAAAGCATGCTAAAAATAAAAAGTACACTAAAGAAGATTTTATTGCTGAGAAACATGGTAATGAAAGAGAACCTTGGGTGCAAAAGCAAATGCCCTTTCCTGCTAAGAAACTAAAATCAAAGGAAGAAGAACACTATAATAAATTTTGTGATTGGATGAAACCTTTATTCTTGCAAATCCCTTTGACTCGATGCTATTAAATTGCCTCCTTATTCAAAGTATATGAAAGATATTGTTACTAACAAAAGGAAAATCCCCAATGAGGAAATTTCCACTATGCTTGCTAATTACTCTTTCAATGGCAAAGTGCCAAAGAAGTTGGGCGACCCAGGTATACCTACTATTCCTTGTTCTATCAAGAATAATTATGTTAAAACTGCTCTATGTGACTTGGGAGCCGGTGTTAGTGTTATGCCTTTTTTTCTTTATAAGAGACTTTACTTAGATAAGTTGATACCTACTGATATGTCTTTGCAAATGGCTGATAAATCTACTGCTATTCCTGTTGGTATATGTGAGGATGTTCCTGTTCAAGTTACTACTAACTGCTTGATATTAACTGATTTTGTTGTGTTGGAAATGCTCGAAGATGATAATATGTCTATTATTCTTGGGAGACCCTTTCTTAACACCGCAGGGGATGTTATTGATTGCAATAAAGGAAAGGTTACTTTCAATGTTGATGATAAAGAGCATACCGTCTATTTCCCCAAGAAGATTGATAAAGTATGTGGAGTCAATACTATTTTTAATGTGAGAACTATCAAAGTGGGAACTATTGATTGTCCTATATATGAGCCTAAAGAAGAATATCAAACTCTCGTGATTGGATCCATATCAATACAATTCAAGGTAACATGATTGATTTGAGGTTTATTTCTTCTTATGCTATGTAAAATTTATTTGGTGGCAAGACTTGATCAACCTTGTTAACGAATACTTTTTATATGCATAGAGGAGGTAAACAACATCTCTTTCTTCCTCCATTTGCTCTAGTTGCTGTAGCACTTTTAATTTGCAAAGTTCCTTAGTTATTTAAAGATTTCAAAAAATTTCCTGGCCAGTAATAATAAACTAAATACCCAGAAATGTGCATTTTTCAAAGTTTTCAAAAATTCGCAAAAATTATACCGTTGGTCCTATTTTTCGACGAGGCACCTGGCAGCACCAGAGGATGACCTGTGGGGCACCCCAGGGTGCCAAACCACAGGCCGGCGCAGCCAAGGAGGGGGGCGCGCCACCCTGTGGTGTGGGCCCCTCCTTGCCCCACTACTTCATCTCTTTCTCCCAGCATCTTCTCTCTCCCGAAAAAACTCGCACCAGGTTCCTCTCACTCGCGTTTTTGCTCAAGAGCTCAGGATTTTTCGATCTCTTTGCTCAGCCCAGATTTCTGTCTGAAATTTGGCACATTTGCTCTCCGGTATGTGACTCCTCCACCTATCCAAGTAGAATTTTGTTTGGTTGAGTATATCTTGAATATTTTGCTGCAGTAGGTAACATGTTTAGTGAGCTTGCATGCTTGTTCTAAGTGGTAGAAACTAGTTTTGATGCATGATTAGTACTCTAGCAAGTTCCTATAGTAGTTCCCCTTGATTATATGTCACCAAATCAAATTTTATATCATTTGTTGAAAATTTCAGAGAAGGGATGAAGAAGTTCAACTTTGGAGAGTTGTTCAAGAAAGGAACAACCAGCACCGGGAGGCCTTCTAGGGCCGCCACCCGGCTTAGGCGATCGTACAATGAGGATATCATCGCGCCTAGCTTCGCACCCGAAGAGGACAACGGGGCTCCTAATGCTTCATCCTTCCCATGTTATGATTTTCTGACAAATGCAGGGATATTGGATGATTTCTTCACCCTTGTCAACAAGGCGGGCTTAACCACCTACGTGGGAGACGAAAGGGAGCAATACTACATGCTCACCAAAATTTTCGTCGAGAGCTTCCAGTTCAACAATACGCAATATGAGCCAACAGTTGCATTCAAGATCTATGGTAATCCTGTTACTATGGAGTTGAAAGAATTTTGTCGTGCATTGGATATTGCCCCTGTAGGTACAGCAAGTAGGATTGATGACAACCCCGGGACTTGTTGGAGCTCTATCGAGGGATCACCGATGATGATTGTCGCACCATTCAGCGTGGCAAGATAAGGAACATTCAACTCCCCGCCATTAAGTATTTTGCATATTATATTGCTACTAGCATTCTTGGTAGGGAGAACACTAGCAATATTTCTAGTTACCATCTTGCTTTCTTGAATATTGCACTTACTGGTCGGACATCTTATCACCTTGGTTCTCTTATTGCTCGCCGCCTGTCTAATAGGGGGCCTATTTTTGGAGGAACTATTGCACTGCGCGTTTTAACATATTTAAGACTTCCTCTTGATCCTAATGATGTGCCATTGATCCCTAGGAGACTCGATATTGCTGCTATGAAGAGTCATCATTTTGTTACCACTGATTCTACTTTAGATAATATGGTCTATAGAATGTTGTTTGCTGACGGGGATGAGAAGGAAATCCCTCTTCCCCAACCAGGTTTGTTCAGTATTGACAGGCAATCATGGTCGTGCACTAAGGAGGAGGTGGATGAGCATATGAAGATACAAGACTTCCACCAGCGGCATGACTCCGAGGATGCCGAGGCCTCCCACGACTACACCATCACGTATCCGGGTGCTTCTTCAAGCACATACCCGGAAGATGATCCATCTTCGTCGTACTACGGAGATACTACCTCATGGGATCGATGGGATTGAACTCCACTTAGGCCAAAAGCCTAAGCTTGGGGGGAGGTATACCGGCATCACTCATTCTTTGCATATTATGATTGCTGGATACTTGTATGTACTTGTTTAGTCTCTTTGAGTGGTTTTCTAATGAGAGGAAGATGATATTTGGGGAAGTGCTGCCTGAAAACAGATTCTGGACTGTTACTAGAAAAATTCGTGCGCACAGCCAGAACGTTATTTTGAGCTGCCAATTTTTGTGCAGGTTACCCAGGTTGTTATCTAACTTTTATTAGTTGAACACTTTTCGAGCTGAGCAACGTAAGATTTTTGTAAAAATCGATTTCTGTACTGCTGTCAGGTTTTGGCAGATTTCTGCCATCTCGCTTTTCTGTGTTTCTTTTAGTTTGCTATTTCTTGTTTTTTGCTTTGTTTCCCTTCCAAAACACAAAAAGACCAAAAATATTTCTGTTGTTTCTCTTCACCATTTGTTTGCCTTGATTTCTTGCATTTGTTTCGCTTTATTTGCTATTGCCAGTTTGCTATAAGAAAACCCAAAAAGATTTTGCTTTGTTTGTTTGTTTCCTCTTGTTCTTGTTCTCAAATTCAAAAACACCAAAAATATTTTCTGTTCTTCTTTGGTTTTGTAAAGTTCATCTTGAGTTAAATGGTCTTCGGTGGCTGGAGCGTGGTTTTCATTTCATATTATCCAAGCTACACAAGTGAAAAGGCAATAATGACGATCTACGACAATCTGATTGTGGTGAGAGGCTGGTATGAACTCTATTTGTTTTCATTTTTGTACATATACTCATCCATGTGAGCATGCTTAGTTGGTTCATGTGAGGTATATGTTATTTGAGAAAGTCTAGTAGTTTATGATCTCTCATGTTTAGCTCCAATCTATTAATATGAGTAGCATGTCATGGATGTTTGCTTGCATTGTTTTATTCATAGATAGGTATGATATTGTGGTATCCTCCTCTGAATAATTCGTTTGAATTAACCTGGCACATGCTCACGCATGCATATGACTGAACAAGAGTCAATTAAGCCTCAATGATTTACATTGCTTCAGAGTTCTTGTATCACTTTTATGCCTCAGTTAATTTATTTTGCCGCAAGCATGATTATGACAGTTACTACTCTCTTGATTTGTCGCTCCCTAGTCTATTGCTAGCCTTCACTTGTACTGAGCGGGAATGGTGCTCGTGCTTCCAAACACCTGAAAACCAAGTTATCCCAAAGTGTCCACCATAAATACCTATGCATGGCATTTCAAACCATTCCAAGTAAATTCTCATGCGCTACCTTTAAAACCTTCAAAATGCTTCTCAGTTTGTGTTTATGTTTCATAGCTCATGAGGAAGTATGTGGTGTTTAGCTTTCAACCTTGTCATTTATTTCTGACGGACTCTCATATGGACTAGTGGCACATCCGCTTATCCAATAATTTTGCAAAAAGAGCTGGCAATGGGATTCCCAGTCCCGAATTAATTAACTTAAATAGACACTCCTCCATGGTTTGTGATTGTTGGACTGGCACCCGAAGGATTCGGTTAGCCATGGCTTGTGTAAGCAAAGGTTGGGGGAGTGTCATCATCATAATAAAACTAAAATAAAAAGGCACTCCTTCATGGTATGAGATTGTTGGCAGTGCACCCGAGGATTCGGTTAGCCATGGTTTGTGTAAGAAAGGTTGGAAGGAGTGCCACATAAACATGCAAATAATTCATGGGAGCCGCTCTTGGGAGTCCAGTTGGCGAGGTAGTTAGTGTACCCATTACCATTCGTTGACAACAACAAACACCTCTCAAAATAATTTTACTCTTGATTTATAAAAATGAAAAGCTCTAGCGCATGTTAATCCCTCGCTTCCTCTGCGAAGGGTCAATCTTTTACTTTTATGTTGTGTCTCCATTATTTCTTTGAGCACTATCTTGAGAGCACAACTGTCATTCTTAGTATAATATGCTTGTCTCAAAATATGATTGATTGTGGTATAACTTTGATGCTTTTATCTTTGACAATCACTACCTCTAGTCTTTCTATGAACTCCAGAGGTGCCCGGGCATTTATGTTTTGCCAATCAAATACAGGCAAGCGAGATACCACTTTATCATACTCTCTTATGAACATTGCAATCCTGCTTATATACATGATTCATGATGCTTATTATTAATTGTTGGTACCTCTTCATGATTGACATAGCTGTTAGATGATCTTATTTGCATGTGTCTCATTATGAATTGCTTAAGTATTAGCCATAGCATGAGAATATATACATCATATGAGCAAATGTGTTCGTGAAAGTTCTTTTATCGCTCAGTTGTTAACTGAATTGCTTGAGGACAAGCAATAAGCTAAGCTTGGGGGAGTTGATACGTCCAAAACGTATCTACTTTCCCGAACACTTTTGCTATTGTTTTGCCTCTAATTTGTGTATTTTGGATACAACTAACACGGACTAACGCTGTTTTCAGCAGAACTGTTCTGGTGTCTCGTTTTTGTGCAGAAATCCAACTTTCGGGAAAATCCTCGGAATTTATGCAGAAGGCCCTATTTTCCCAGAATACTGATGGAGCCAGAAGGACAAGTAAGGTGGAGGCCCGAGGGCCCCACACCATAAGGCGGCGCAGCCCAGGGGGGCCCGCGCGGCCCTATGGTGTGGCCCCCTCGGCCGGCCTCCGACGCCCTCCTTCGGACTATTTATCGGCCTCGACCTAAAAACGCACGGGGGGAAGTCGAAGTCGCCAGAAACCCTCCCGAACGCCGCCACATCGCGAAACTCCGTCGCGAGGAGCCAGAAGTCTCCGTTCTGGCACTCCGCCGGGACGGGGAATTGGAGGAGATCATCGCCATCATCACCGCCAACGCCTCTACATCAACCAGCCATGTTTCCCCCATCCATGTGTGAGTAATTCCCCCGCTGTAGGCTGAAGGGGATGGTAGGGATTGGATGAGATTGGTCATGTAATAGCATAAGATTGTTAGGGCATAGTGCCTAGTGTCCGTAATTGGTACTTTGATGATATTGTTGCAACTTGTTATGCTTAATGCTTGTCACTAGGGCCCGAGTGCCATGATCTCAGATCTGAACATGTTATTGTTTCATCATGATATTCATTGTTTATGGTCTTACCTATAAGTTGTATACACATGTCGCCGTCCGGAACCGATGGCCCCGAAGTGACAGAAATCGGGACAACCGGAGGGAATGCTAGCGATGTGAGGATCACATGTGTTCACGGAGTGTTAATGCTTTGCTCCGGTACTCTATTAAAAGGAGTACCATAATTTCCAGTAGTTTCCCTTGAGGCCCGGCTGCCACCGGCTGGTAGGACAAAAGATGTTGTGCAAGTTTCTCATTGCGAGCACGTACGACTATATATGGAACACATGCCTATTGATTGCTTTGTACTTGGACACTGTTTTATTATTATCTGCAAATGCCCTGCTATGATTGTTACATGAGTTTCTCTCATCCATGCAACGCCCGTCATCCGTCCCCGTGCCTACAGTATTTTAATCCTGCTGTTTACTAAAATCACTACCGCTGTCTTTGTTACTCTGCTGCTGTTATTTCACTACTGCTACTGCTATAAAACTGTTACTGCTGATAAACTCTTGCGAGCAAGTCTATTTCCAGGTGCAGCTGAATTGACAACCCCGCTGCTAAGGCTTCCAAGTGTTCTTTGTCTCCCCTTGTGTCGAATCAATAAATTGGGTTTTACTTCCCTCGAAGACTGTTGCGATCCCCTATACTTGTGGGTCATCAACACACGAGGAGGTGCCCCCATAGGCTGGCGCGGGCCCCAGCCTGGCCGCGCCGCCCTATGAGGAGGCCACCTCGTTGCCCCTCTCCAACTCTGGTTCGACCTGGTACTTTCCTTTTGTCGTGAATTTTTTTGCTATATAATCCCCGGACCCCTGGAGGTCCGTATATCGTTTTCTCGTCGCGTTTTGTTTCGAGCTGTTTCTGCCAGGATCTGCGTCGGATCTAGAGCCACCATGTCTTCGTCGGGAACTCCGAAGGACAGCTTCCTTGAGGACGTCGTCAACCCGTACATGAGCGAGTTGAAGATGCACCCCAAGGAATTGCTGCTCGTCAATGGAGAGTTGCGGATTGAAGATGCTCGAGGTCCTAAGGGAGAAGGAAGCTTGGAAGACAGGATGGAGAAGCTAGAACAAGAGGTCTTTAACTACTAGAAGATGGCTGAGCGTGAAGTGGACATCTTCCACAAGATCGTGTCTGAACTTATTGATGAACACGAGAAGGAGACTGCAAAGCTGTGGAGCGATATCCTCTCACTTCACGACACCACCAACAAACTCCAAGCTCAACTCTATGATGTTCAGAATCAAAACTGTGAGTATGAAAACAGGTTTAAACACATAAGCTATGCTGCTAGTTTCAGGATTCCTGAGACCAAGATGTCGTTTGTTGATGGAGAGCCTCTTCCTTGGAACTCTAATGATGGGAAGAATTCACCACCGCCGGAGGAGTAATTCATCATCGGTATTGGCATCCCCTTGGTTTGTTCCAAGCTTGGGGGAGTGCCGCGGTATCACATCATCACTATCTTTTACCTTTTTATTATCAAGTAGTATCATATCATGAGTAGGGAAGTTATCATATAAAATGTGTGCGGTATGGAAGTATCTCTCTTTTAGTGGTTATCTATGTATCCCTTGGTGTGAGTTATCGTTATGGAATATTAATGAGAAGTCTTATCACTTACATACTGCACATCTTATTTTAGTTTGCAATCTCTATTATATGATTGATCTTGTTGTTAGTATTGGTATCACTTTGGGAGCATTGAGTAAATCTATTTGGTTTTGGCAAACTTAGCATTGGTCAATAGCAACAACACCTTGAGTTTAAGTAGAAAAGAGGAAACACATGTAGATATGTTATTATCTTTCTTGTTAAGTTCCTGGCTTAGTATTCTGAAGTTAAAATTGTTTGAGCTTACAAGGAAGATGCATGATTGTTTCTATCACATGTATATTTGTTTGTTTCCCTCAACTCTTATGCTTGCTAATTAACCTTGCTAGCCAAAGACCTGTACCGAGAGGGAATACTTCTCGTGCATCCAAACCCTTAAACCAAACCTATGCCATCGGTGTCCACCATAACTACCTACTATGTGGTATTTCCCTGCCATTCTAAGTAAATACTTCATGTGCTACCTTTAAACAATTCAAAAATTATTACCTCTTATTTGTGTCAATGTTTTATAGCTCATGAGGAAGTATGTGGTGTTTTATCTTTCAATCTTGTTGGACAGCTTCCATTAATGGACTAGTGGCTTCATCCACTTATCCTATAATTTTGCAAAAAGAGCTGGCAACGGGGTTCCCAGCCCCAATTAATCAACTTTCATTAATAATTCTCTTCACATGTTTTGCCCTGATTCATCAGTGAGCAACTTAATTTTGCAATAGACACTCCTCCATGGTTTGTGAAATGTTGGAAGGCACCCGAGGATTCGGTTAGCCATGGCTTGAGAAAGCAAGGTTGGGAGGAGTGTCATCCTTAAATAAACTAAAGTACATGTGTAAACAAAAGAGAAGGGGGATGATCTACCTTGCTGGTGGAGATAACGTCCTTCATGGGAGCCGCTCTTTGGGGGTCTGTTTGGCAAGGGGGTTAGAGTACCCGCTACCATTCGTTGACAACAACAAACACCTCTCAAAACTTTACTTTTACGCTCTCTATATGATTTCAAAACTCAAAAAGCTCTAGCACATGATTTAATCCCTGCTTCCCTCTGCGAAGGGCCTATCTTTTACTTTATGTTGAGTCAGTAAACCTATTTCCCTCCATCTCGAGCAAGCATTTGAGTTGTTGTGATCAAACCATTTATATTGTGATCTATTTCATCATGTCTTTTACTCTTCCTTGTTTAGTACAAGTTTTATCCGAATGAATATAGCTTTGAAAGTTATCAATGATTATGAGGAGATTACTATGATTGAGTATGCAAGTTTATTATAAGCTTTATTATGAGAGCGCTGCTCAATAGATAAGTATAATCTGTTAACTGTTCTCTGACCAAGAACAAAGTTTGCCATCACCAGTTATGATTTCCTATGCACCTTTATTTGTGATTACCTTCTACTTGTTTCAAGTTGAATTATATGAGGAAGTTGTTCACTAGAATGTCTTGTGTTAATTGATATGATGCTTCTTGTCCGTATTTTATTTATCGACTCTTCACTCCATAAACATGTGGTCCTGTTTACCGAGTTCAGTTTCGCTTGGGGACAAGCGAAGTCTAAGCTTGGGGGAGTTGATACGTCCATTTTGCATCACTATTTTATATCATAATTTGATGTTATTCATTGATATATTTCATATTTGGGGATGATACTTATGTTATTTCATCTATTTTTCATGTTTCATGATTATTGGAGGATCGCGCACCGGAGTCAGGATTCTGCTGGAAAAAGCACCGTCAGAATGCAATATTTCGGAAGATCAACAGTTGACGGAAATTATATGAAAAATCCTATTTTTCCAGGAGACAAAGGGAGCCAGAAGGGGGAGCCGAGGAGGGCCGCCGTGGGCCCACCTCATAGGCCGGCGCGGGCCAGGCCTTGGCCGCGCCGCCCTATGAGGAGGGGGCCCACAGCCCCCTCTGGCCGCCTCTCCTTCGCGTACATCTTCGTCCCAAAAACCTAAGCCCCGGGGGATAGTCGCGAAGAGTCACAGCCGCCTCTGCGGGGCGGAGAACACCAGAGAGAAAAGAGCTCTCCGGCAGGCTGAAATCTGCCGGGGAAATTCCCTCCCGGAGGGGGAAATCAACGCCATCGTCATCGTCATCGAGCTGGACATCATCTCCATCATCATCACCATCGTCTCCATCATCATCACCACCATCTCCACCGCTGCACCTCGTCACCGCTGTAACAATTAGGGTTTGATCTTGTTTGTTTGATAGGGGAAACTCTCCCGGTGTTGATTTCTACTTGTTATTGATGCTATTGAGTGAAACCGTTGAACCAAGGTTTATGTTCAGATTGTTATTCATCATCATATCACCTCTGATCATGTTCCATATGATGTCTCGTGAGTAGTTCGTTTAGTTCTTGAGGACATGGGTGAAGTCTAAATGTTAGTAGTGAATTATGTTGGTTAGTACACTAGTGGAGAAGAGGCCTTTGGTCCCAAGCAAATGACCCACTGCTGAACCAAACCGGGTCCAATGCCCCCATTGGACCCGGTTCGTTTCTGCCCAGGACGACCCCACCCGCCGGCGCCTGTCTCGTAGCGGCCTTTGGACCCGGTTTGTCATATAAACCGGGTCCAAAGGGTCCACCCGCAGGCCGCGGCAGGCCGTGTCAGCCCGGGGAACCCTTTAGTCCCGGTTTGTATGACAAACCGGGTCCAAAGGCCCCCTCCGGCTATATAACCTTGCCCCTGCCCAAGTGTGAGCCACACTTAGCCATTTTTTCACTATCTTCACAAGAGGGTGTATTGCTCTCCTCTCTTCTTCACATGCACAAGAGGTGTTCGATGAAATGCTTAAGAGGATTTGCCACTTGAGTTTACACAAATCAAGCCACACTTAACTTGCTTTTTTCTTCTTCATCGAGGTTAACAACTTTATCCTTTTCATCTGCAATTGATAAAATGCATGTGTATATATACATCGTGATGTTCGGTAATGGTTTTGACCAGCTTAATTATATCATGCAGATGAATCGGCAATGGATGTACATTGACCGACGGTTTGACGAGTTCACTGCGGGCCTGGATAATTTTATGGCCGTGGCGGAGGCAAACAAACATGGTGGCTTCATGTATTGTCCATGTGGCGGAGGCCTATTGCCCCGTTTTCCACTAGTGGTATTCAATGTTATGATATTTAAGTTGTGGTGTTATTTTTCTAGTGGTGTCATGTGAACGTCGACTACATGACACTTCACCATTTATGGGCCTAGGGGAGTGCATCTTGTATTCGTTTGCTAATTGCAGGGTTGTCGGAGTGACAGAAACCTAAACCCCCATTAGTATATCGATGCAGGAGGGATCGCAGGATCTCAGAGTTTAAGGCTGTGGTTAGATTTATCTTAATTACTTCCTTGTAGTTGCGGATGCTTGCAAGGGGTATAATCACAAGTATGTATTAGTCCTAGGAAGGGCGGTGCATTAGCATAGGTTCACCCACACAACACTTATTAAAATAGTGAAGATTAATCAGCTATATGAAGCGAAAGCACTAGACTAAATTCCCGTGTGTCCTCAAGAACGTTTGGTCATTATAAGTAAATAAACCGGCTTGTCCTTTGTGCTAAAAAGGATTGGGCCACTCGCTGCAATTATTTCTCACGCATTTTACTTACTTGTACTTTATTTACCTGCTATATCAAAACCCCCTGAATACTTGTCTGTGAGCATTTACAGTGAATCCTTCATCGAAACTGCTTGTCAACACCTTCTGCTCCTCGTTGGGTTCGACACTCTTATTTATCGAAAGTACTACGATACACCCCCTATACTTGTGGGTCATCAGTCTCCAACCCCGATCTCTCATCCGGAACTCTACCTCGTGTCTCTTCCGGTTGATTCTATTGGCGTGGTCCATCGAGCCACGAGAGTAAGAATTCAATTGTATCGGGTTGGCGTGCGTGTATTCGTTCTTCGTGTTCTTCCTCCTCTCCCTCTTTTCCCCTTTTGGATTTGGGTCAATCGCGAGATCGGGCCACAAACTAGGTCTTAGACCTCATCAGAAAACCTAACGAGCAGCCTGTCGAGCAGTAAAACTACTCTCTTATGGGGAAGTTCCTAGTCACTTTAGATCGAAAGGCTGTGGCTATGGTTGGGAACAAGCACACTGTACGCTATGTGGACTCAGAGAAACAAAACTGAAAACTAGATGATAGCGGAGACACAAACCCTAACAATACTAGATGGAAGAAAAAGGCACGTAAAAACAACTACGAAAGGCAACTAAAACTCGAAATTAGTGCAATCTAAGGCTATGACAAACCCTAACCCTAACTTTTTATGGCTTTTTCTGGATAGGAAACACTCACAACTCAACTATGGGGTGGATTGTGGATGACTTACCGAGGAAAAACTGAAATCTGATACCAAGATGATAAGGGGTGGCCCGATCTTCTCAGTAAGCGACGGGTGGTGATGAACACACAATGAATAGCAGCGGATGGAATCGCTGATATGAGGAGGATAACTTGTATGACGCCGACGAAGTCTCTCGATTGATTCCTGTCGCCAATGCAACAGCTCTCAACCCTGCAAGATATTCGCAACTCCACACACTTGCGCACGTAGCCGCCGACCACGAAGCGGTAGATTGCAATCTTCTAATCCCCAATGGAACAGCAGATCACACAAACTTTCAATAGCATAAAACACCAGATCGCAACGAATTGGAGAGTTGGAATTCAATAGTTTTGCATGGCAAACAACTAAGAACTAGGGTTTATCTTAAACGTGGTCTAAAGTAACTTTGGGGGCGTCCTATGGACTTATATAGGCGTCCAGGACGACCTTAGGTCAAAAAAGTACGAAAATAACCGACCCAGAATAGATCTGGTCGAGACAGACTCGGACTCGGCCGGTCTGGAATCCGGTTGACCGGGCCTGGGACCGGCCGGTCTAGTTTGGACCGGGTCTGGTGCCGGGCGACGACCGGGTGGACCTCCCGGGCTTACTGGATAGTGCCCGGTTGGCACAAGCGTAGAATCCGGTTGAAACCGGATGGATCCGGCGTGGGGGTCGGTTGGACCGGCCCTGGGACCGGGCGGCCCAGCGGTGCGGCCGGTTGACTGGTCCTGGCGCCGGCTGGAACATCTCCTCCTCTCGCGCATGCCTCCCGCTCCTCCCTCGCGCGTCCATGGGATGTCTTCACGTCCAGCTCCATGTCCAGCTTCATGTTCATCTTCTGGTCCAGCTGCTCCTCTCCTCCTCGTGCGATGCTTGCTCCCTCCTCATACCTGATCATACATAAATAATAGGACTTAGGCAGTATAAAGCTCTCATCGATCAAAATATCATTTAGGAACAAGTTCACCTGTTGTTTAAGTAGCTTCGCACGAGCTCGTGTCATTGGTCCAATCCTAACTTCGTTGGACTTGAGCTTCACAGCAGGATCATCTTCAACTTGCAATGACGGAGGTAGTAGTGAGGTAGGGATGTCCTCATCAGTGTTTGAATGAAAGCAACTAAGATGGTAATAAATGGACTCAACTGATTTTAGTCCATAGAGACTTAGATGCAAGCATACGGAAAACAATGGTGCTTAGGAGGAGCAACATAACCTCTCATAAGAAACAAAACTCTACAGGAAAAAAGCGTGTAACATGACAATATAAATAAGTCAGCGACTAAAAATTTGCCACAAGGGGGATGTAGCTCAGATGGTAGAGCGCTCGCTTAGCATGCGAGAGGTACGGGGATCGATACCCCGCATCTCCAAAATTGTCTGATTGTCTTTTTTTCCCTTTTAATGCAAAAAATGTCATTCGTATACGATGCTAAATCAATTTCGAGTACTGTTGTTCAACATCTCATTTGGTCCAAATGGTGTTTTTAAGGGTTTGACCTACTAAATATATTATGCATTGATAAGTTGTATATAGAAGACCGTGTTCCCTAAATCAACCAATCAAGAGAAAACAACGACCGTCGCTGTGTCATGCAGAGATTTTTTACTAGTTTTTAAGCATACATAAGCATCCTTTAGAGAGATATCCAACGGGATTTGTGTCAGAGCAATCCTAAATATTACTCACACCATTCACAAATACTACACGGTTTTGGGTTTAGTCAAAGTTAAATTTTGTAAAGTTTAATCAAAAATAGAAGAAAAATATCAACATTAATAATTAAATGCATATAATTTGAACATAGGGGCCTCTGGACCAGAGTGATATATGTGCTCGATCATGTGGGCACACGTCACTATGTGTATATTCTGCCTACGGGCCTGTAGACCATCCCTACTGTAAGCCTTGCAACCAAACAACATCTTTAAGACAAACTAGCAAGGCGGCCCTCGCAAATGCGAGGGCAACATCTATAATGTCTCAAAGATGACTATAAAATAAATCCATAGTTTTATAGATATTGATGTAGTGTCATATATTTCACAGTCCATATAAATAGACAAATATGTTTGCTTTTTTTTTATCTAAGATTATAAGGGAATTGTTATTTGAACAAATGTTTTTAGAATTGTAATAGTGTATAGTTTTTAGTGATCAACATACCGTTTTAAAAAGTATACATGTTAGTAATTTATGTTTTCTTAGAAAAAAATACTTCGCGTCCTTGCACATGTGTTTACCATGGGATATAAGACATCATCATAAAAAAATTGTTGGCTACATCTCTAATCGTTTTTGTTTTATGTGTAGTTAAAATCATATAAACAATGTAATATATTTTTCATGTGATTGGGCTATTTACTTTTAAAAATATAAGATGTAGCAATAGGTTTATAATGAATGATAGGAAAACGTAGTACATAAGTACCGAAAACACGTGTCATTTTTGGTTACATAAAGGAATATAAGATTTCCAACAACATGGTTAAGCCCCAACCAATCAAATCTCTATATGATGTTATTATGTGCTAACTCAGAAAGTCTGGGTTAGATAGTATGTAGAAAAAACAGACGAAGTAGCAGCAGCAAGATTTATGGTCTCAACGCTTTTGTTAACCATGATCGATCTGCTGTTGAAGGTCCTTGATGCCAGGAGAAACAGGCAGGAGCTTGCTAGCGTTGAACTGTGCATCATCCTACAGGCATAAAGATTAGTAAACTATAACTTAATCAACATGAATAGACATGAAAAACTATATGCATACCAACTTCACAAAGGGGATATCATCATGCATGCACATGATATATAGACATCACTATCCTGCCGCCAAAACATATGTGTCTAGCCATCTAAGAGTAATACCTTGTTCCTACTCCTGATTTTATGCTGCTGGTGTCTATCATCTCCAGAAAAAAACATGATACATACAAAAGTAAGACCCCTTGGCTGAGTGAACCATTTAATAACAAAAAAAACTCGAAGTTAATTACTTGCTGTGTTAATAAATACACCCAAGACATTGGAGTAGTTATTCAGTTCTACTTGAACTTGATATGCTGAACAACATGCATATGAGCAACCATATTAATGTCCAAACAGTTTAAAAGACAGAGAATACACAAAAACTGAAAATACCATATATGTGTGCACCTCGAAGATCCAAAGTCTGTATTTTCAAAACTACATAATATCTAATGGCCTTTTCAAACTACAATAATATTAAATGCACAACAACTAAGAAACGCCAAAAATATACTCCCAATTGCACGCGGCAATTTAGCGTGACCCATAAAAAATTCCCCACGTGGCAAGGTGAAAACCAAAGTTGCCATCACTGTCCTTGCTACACAAACCGGGTGGGTGGCATGGCATCAGGCATGAGCGCTAATTTGAGCACAACATAAATCCTGAAAAGAACTTACGCTCATAATATGGATCGTGATATCTGGGGTCATGTGTTCTATCGTTCACCTATTTACATCAAACAAATCATCCACTGGAGTTTCTCACCTGAACATCTCCCATATTTGATAATACCTAGATAGAAAATGCATCCACTTAGTGCAATCTGAGAAGATTTTTTTGTACATCACCTGAACACCTCCCATATTTCAAAAAACCTATATAACACATGCATCCACTTTTTTGTACCTCCATTGCACATGCAGTAAGCAAGCCTTCATATTCTATCTGGGCAAACCGTGATCTAGGCAAATCATATAACCAAGAGATCAGACAACGGACGCCCAGGGCAGAACAGGAGCTTTACGTTAAACTCCGTCCAATTGATGGCTCACCATTATCTTATCCGACGCAGTACAAACAGTAGGTCGGCAGTTTGGTTTATCTGACGATCTCTTGACATCTCTTGCCTAGATAGATTCTTCTAAGAAAGTAAGCCTTTCATGGCTGCCCCCGGTCAGTTCACTTGGCAGCAGTTCATCGGATTCTTAGATGCACTAAGTAAGACTGAGAGGATGGAGAAACAAACCTCAATCTGCTGGCAGCGGTGGTGATTCATGGAGGCACTGGCCGCCGGCAGACATGCATGCTGCTATTGATTTCATCATAATAGCGCATTTGCAAAGGATGCTAGCAAATCAAACTGTTGGAAATAACGACGGGAGAAACTAATGATATATGAAATCAAAATTTTGGTCACAAAGGAGGTACCCCCTGGGGCCTCTCACTCTGAATGTTCCAAGTTCCAACAACAATATTTTTGATTATATATTGTTGACACCCTTTATCAAAGATGCAAATTTATGAGCAATCCATAAGAATATTGGAGGTCTTAGGTAGGTGTACTTGAGCGAATATGCAGCTTATGTCCCTCTCGTAAGAATGCTTCACTGTCTTCCTTGCATCATTGGCATTCTAGCGCAACGACCGATGCCAACATCCCTGCACATCCCGCCTATGGAAATATGCAAAAGGAGGACATGAAATAAATTAATATAATTTTATTTGTTGTAAAACATTAACATGCAAGAAAAAACCTATAAGGATTAAAAGTAACATCATTGCCAAAAAGAAGTTCAGTCTTAAGCTTTATAAGTCCCAAATATGTTCACAAATTCTCCTTTCGTACTTACGTTTTTGCACCAATAAAAAAGAACGGAACCGTTAGATCCCATAAACCGGGGAACATGATTCACGGGAAATAGAGAGTGGGGATTTACCAGCAGAATTGCATCAACTCAATAAAGATTAGATAAATTCGAAATTTCTAATCAGTCAACTTGTGCAAAATATTAGTACCATGAAAGTTGTGATCTTCATGCAAACAAATGCATGGAAAGTTCTGTTCTGTCACTTTTACCCATTTCCAAAAAGAGGGATATCAAGATCCGCACATCATTACAACAAAATAGCCAGAAATAAGATCCCAGAATACCCAGTAGCATTGCATCACGGAGGGTGTAGTACATATGGCGAGCTGATCTGTCTGCTAGCGAGCATGCGATATATTAAATCTGTTATACTATGGTTGTTGTCGTGGAAATAATTGACATTATCTATATCATCTATACAGGCGAGAAAAAAGCGAGAGCGTGCATGGGGATCTGGCTAAGAAAAGCCATAGACTGGCTTGCCTGAAAAACACTATCACCCAATTAAGGACCAACTTTTTTTAAAAAAAAAGATGGTGAGCGTGACATCTTTGTGCATGTTTACTCAAGAAATTAAGGGAGATACTTCGACTTACCAGGCTGTATGTTTTTGCATGCAGTATGAGTACCTAAAAGCTCAACACCAGTGTTAGTTCTACCTGCACGATCCATGGAAAGCTGCAATTAATTCTCTCTTTCAACTTTCAAATTGTCATTTACATAACTGAACTGAATAATAAAATTACACCCAAGAAGATGCAGGAATTGCGGAATTTTTTTTTGTAGATACATGTGAGCATGGCGTTGTTGATCCTTTAGAGCTTGGGAAGATATGCTCAAGCGGGTAGCTAGCAGCCCCATGCCTAGTGATTGGAGCTCGAAATCCATTGCATGCCCAGCGTGGTTGGCAGTGCAAAGAGGATGCCTTTTTACATACCACATGGAAATTAATTCCTCACGATTTGCTAGCACGCTCCTTGCTTAGCATTGGCCAACATCATGGCTAGGCCACCGTGACATGCGCCTGACCAAGCATGGAGAAACGGTGTTCCGGCCAGATGAGATCGGGAGAAATTATTTGCGGTGTTCCGGCCGGCCGGCCGAAAACACAGGAGACCAACTCAAGGGCGGTGGCTGGCCTGAAGCCCTGAACACGCATGGAAGAATTGAAACACCACCATGCAATCCAAACGGAACATAATTAGAAGGATGCATGCAAATTACATTAGGTTTTGATTTGGACGAGGATTTCAATTCGGGTACATAGCAGCCATGTGCCCATCGAGTATAGCTTGAATACAAGGATACCCAACGCGAGAATGCCAAACTGCAAGGAGGATTGACGTAGAGATTGCCGGCGGCTGCCACAACCATGGAATCCAAACGGGAGAAAATATAGATTCGTTTAGGGTTTGAGAGGCACACGGGCAACTCTAATGTCTATTTTTAATCGGAAGTTTACACGCATCTAATGGCATTGGTGGGTAAATTTGTTTCACGTAAGACCCAATTATTATCCAACAGATCTGTTGGCTACAAATTTTTACTCTATAAAATAGACGGTTGGATGTTTCTGATTATTGTGGTAATTTCTAGGTAACTCTCTTTTTTCTGGTTAACCCGTAATATACTTTTAATATATAATAGATTGGTTTGAAGAGTATATTTTGGACATACAAAGTTTGTTTTATAGGAATTGTATTTTCTAGCGCCTATAGACCCAACGACATAATCAAATGACATTTATACTAATATTTTATACTCTTTTCATAATGTAATGTTTATAAGGGGTAAAATTAAGTGGTATATTTTCTACTTAACCACATAACATGCTAAATATTAATCATACTGTTTTTTGTTATATATTTCGGATTTTTGTCATTGAAAATACACTCACATAATGATGAGCTTAAACAATATCTTTCACTAGAATTTATTTTTCCTTTTTTAGAAGCTTAAAAGAGAAGAGAAAAAGGGCTTAATCACATGTCTTCTTAGATAATTTTATGACGCTTGAGTAAATTGATGAGGACATCTCATCTATTGATACAACCGCTGTACCTACAGCCACACAAATTCAAGGACCAATCACTCGAGCTCATGCCAAACAACTTAACTATCAGGTACTTTCGTTTCTTGGAACTGTTCCTCATATACATGAGAATATGATGCTGCCTAAATCGGATATGTTTGTTACTCTTAGGAATGATGGACCTAGCATGGATGAGGAGGACAAGCATTGGTGCATGATCACACATGGAGGAGATGGCAGCAAGCACTTGAGGATTGAAGATGACGCCACAAGTGGAGATTTCAGGACTTTGAAGCCACCATAAGAAGAGATGAAGACATGGACGAAATATAGAGTTCTCCACTTCATAATTTCGTCCATAGCATAATATGGTGCTGCGTCACCTTTAGTTTTGGGCCAGGCCCATGTCATTTTCGCAGGAATTAAGTCAGCCACTTTTTAGAGTCCGTATTGAAGGGGGAAATGCCTTCTAGGGTTTGGTTCGGCCACCATACGTATGGCTGGTCGAAACCCCACCTTTTCCTCCTTTAAATACCCCCATAGTCGTCATGTTTAGACTCGGATTTTGATTAGACTAAAAGTTAGCCATTGCTGCAACTCTCGTGTACTTCTTTTGAGGCCAACACCCAGAACAAGACCGACTATTCGGAATCCCGCCTTATTCAATAAAGCTTTCATCTTTATTCGCAATATTCTGATTGCATCATTAGTTCTTACTTGTTCTCGATTTCAGGTAGGAATTAAGACCCTCGTCTGGTCGGCTGATCGTGCATCCGCAAGATCAGTAACTCCCGGAGATTGTCCTAGCGATTGCATTGGCGCACGAGCTTTGCACGTGTAGTCGGATCGTCAAGCACGAACTCCACCAATAAATCGATGCTATCATACTCTCATCGAAAGATCGGCCACCTTTTCCCTATCAAGTGGTATCAGATTTCAGGTTGCTCGGTGAGATTTTACAGTTTTCGTAGTGTAGATTGCATCTGCCATCATACCTATAAACCACGAAAAAGCCAAAATACTGTTAGGGTGTTTAGATCATCGTCCCATAAACCCCCTGCCACGCCTTGCATTGTCTTTACAGTTTTGCATAGTTGAATTTGTGTCTGCATCTTCGTGTCGAGTTGCTGGTCTTAGCGTCTAGTTCCTTTAGAGTTTCGAGTTATGGTCACATTAGTCACGCCGCCGCCGCCGCTCGCACCATACGCAGATCACCGCCACCACCACCGTATACTTCCGCCTCTGCCATATACACCCACCAGATCGTTTCCGCCACCGTCATATACAACTACCATATACCCTGTTTCCTACCGCGACTCGGTTTCGTGTTGTTTCTCTGCCGCGACAGAGTCCGTCTAGACTAAGGTTTTCCTGAATCGCTTTTGCCGTCGAATTTCATCCGTGCTGAAGAAAAGAATTCCGTAAGATAAGTCTCGGTTGCTGGTCAAGAGTTGTGAAGGAGAGCAAAAAAAAAAACCGTCCGAATTGAGCAATTTTGGACAGCAAACTTTGACCGAGCATAACTTTTGCATACGAACTCCGTTTTCGACGTTTGACCACTCAAAATCACCGGGAGAAAAAGTTCTATCCAGCCAGAACGGTTCCACGGTTCTGCGGCTGTCCGAACTCTCAGAATTGCTAAAAAACGTCGGGAAGGTTGAGATTTTTGACCTTTAAGTTTACTACCCAGAAATTTCTGTGTTCTTCACTTATATCTTGCTTTTGAGCTATTCCTTTGTGCTTCTTGGAGCCAACCGCCACCATATATCACGTCATCGCTGCTCATTGCTTGTGTGCCGCGCCGTGACGTCGTTGGTGAACTAGGCTCGCGTCTCTAGTACGGTCTAGCCTAGGACCAGCACAGTACCGTTGTTGAGCATACTTTCAATATTGCATTGCTGTTTTGACATTTGCTGTTTGCTAGCATATTAGCCATCCAACAGCTCTACATATTGTCTCCACGTGCTTTGTATCGACACCTGGTAATCGCTTTGGCAATCCTTGGAGACGCTGATTCCTGCTGGTTGCTACATCGCCTTCCTCCTGTTTGGTAAGAACTTGTAAGAGCTTTGTATTTTGCTTGACGAATTACGCGTGAACCACCATATTCTGTAGTCTCTTGGCATATACATTTCTGCTTTTTGGGTACTAACCATGACAGGCACAGAATCGGCGAACGTTGACCCGGATAAGATGACGAATGCAGAGATGCATGCTCACTTCACCCATCTTTTGGGCGGGCATGCAACCGACGTGGATGGGCGCCTCAGTGATGTTGATGCCAAACTCACCGACGCGCTGGACAAGATCGATGGCCTCGAGGCAGCCTTCAACTCCAAGCTCGACGTCAAGTTCCAGGAGTTGTTGACTCGGTTACCGCCGCCTCGCGCCAACGTGCAACGCCGCGCACGCCGCGTTCCTCGTGCGAACATTCCTGCAGGTACCGCTGCTGCTGCTGCAGCCGCACATGACGCGCCTTCTGATGAAGGATACGAGGATTATGGGGGGAACGGGGATGAGCACGTAGATGAGAACGTGCTGGATGACGAGGAGGTCCAACAACTTGATAGGGAAAAGGTGGCCGATCTTTCGATGAGAGTATGATAGCGTCGATTTGTTGGTGGAGTTCGTGCTTGACGATCCGACTACACGTGCAAAGCTTGTGTGCCAATGCAATCGCTAGGACAATCTCCGGGAGTTACTGATCTTGCGGATGCACGATCAGCCTGACCAGCGAGGGTCTTAATTCCTACCTGAAATCGAGAACAAGTAAGAACTAATGATGCAATCAGAATATTGCGAATATAGATGAAAGCTTTATTGAATAAGGTGGGATTCCGAATAGTCGGTCTTGTTCTGGGCGTTGGCCTCAAAAGAAGTACACGAGAGTTGCAGCAATGGCTAACTTTTAGTCTAATCAAAATCCGAGTCTAAACGTGACGGCTATGGGGGTATTTAAAGGAGGAAAAGGTGGGGTTTCGACCAGCCATACGTATGGTGGCCGAACCAAACCCTAGAAGGCCTTTCCCCCTTCAATACGGACTCTAAAAAGTGGCTGACTTAATTCCTGCTAAAATGACATGGGCCTGGCCCAAAACTAAAGGTGACGCAGCACCATATTATGCTATGGACGAAATTATGAAGTGGAGAACTCTATATTTCGTCCATGTCTTCATCTCTTCTTATGGTGGCTTCAAAGTCCTGAAATCTCCACTTGTTGCGTCATCTTCAATCCTCAAGTGCTTGCTGCCATCTCCTCCATGTGTGATCATGCTCCAATGCTTGTCCTCCTCATCCATGCTAGGTCCATCATTCCTAAGAGTAACAAACATATCTGATTTAGGCAGCATCATATTCTCATGTATATGAGGAACAGTTCCAAGAAACGAAAGTACTCGATAGTTAAGTTGTT
The DNA here is from genome assembly GCF_022539505.1 of Lolium rigidum. Classification (NCBI taxonomy): domain Eukaryota; kingdom Viridiplantae; phylum Streptophyta; class Magnoliopsida; order Poales; family Poaceae; genus Lolium; species Lolium rigidum. The sequence continues at coordinate 211,829,758 of NC_061510.1, forward strand.
TGGCACGAGCTCGAGTGATTGGTCCTTGAATTTGTGTGGCTGTAGGTACAGCGGTTGTATCAATAGATGAGATGTCCTCATCATGCTCCCCTTCTTGAATTGAAGTCGTCCTCCACGCGATCTAATCTTCTTCACCAAAGTAAGGCTTCAAATCTGCAGTGTTAAATGTAGGACTAACCGGACCCAATTCTGCAGGAATCTCAAGTTTATATGCATTATCATTTATTTTCTCTAACACCTTAAAAGGACCAGCGGCACGAGGCATTAACTTAGACTTGCGCAATGCAGGAAAACGATCTTTGCGCAAATGTAACCAAACAAGATCACCAACATCAAACACAACATGCTTTCTTCCTCTATCCCCAGCAATTTTATACTTAGCATTCATGCGTTCTATGTTGTCTTTAGTAGTCTCATGCAATTTTAATATCAATTCAGCACGTTGTGTAGCATCCAAATCATTTTGCACCGAAGATGGTAAAGGCAATAAATCAATAGGTGCACGTGGAACAAAACCATACACAATCTCAAAAGGGCACATCTTAGTGGTAGAATGCAGCGAACGATTGTAAGCAAATTCAATATGAGGCAAACACTCTTCCCACAATTTTAAGTTCTTCTTCAAAACAGCCCGCAGCATAGTAGACAATGTTCTATTTACTACTTCAGTTTGTCCATCAGTTTGGGGATGACATGTAGTACTAAACAGCAATTTAGTCCCCAACTTAGCCCATAAACATCTCCAAAAGTGGCTAAGAAATTTAGTATCACGATCAGAAACAATAGTATTTGGCACACCATGTAAACGCACAATTTCGCGAAAGAACAAATCAGCAACATGTGTAGCATCATCAGTTTTATGACATGGAATAAAGTGTGCCATCTTAGAAAACCTATCCACAACAACAAAAATACTATCCCTCCCCTTCTGTGTACGAGGCAATCCCAAAACGAAATCCATAGAAATATCCTCCCAAGGTACACTAGGAACAGGAAGAGGCATATATAAACCATGTGGATTAAGGCGAGACTTAGCTTTTTGACATGTAGTGCAGCGTTCCACAAATCTCTCAACGTCTCGACGCATACGTGGCCAAAAGAAGTGTGCAGCAAGTACATCTTCCGTCTTCTTGACACCAAAGTGACCCATCAACCCTCCTCCATGCGCCTCCTGCAACAACAAAAGACGAACGGAACTATCTGGGATGCATAGTTTGTTAGCACGGAACACAAATCCATCATTGAGGACGAATTTGTTCCATGTTCTACCATCTCTACAATTCAGCAACACATCTTTGAAATCAGCATCATGCAAGTATTGTTCCTTTATAGTTTCTAATCCAAAAATCTTGAAGTCAAGTTGAGATAGCATAGTATAACGGCGCGACAAAGCATCAAGCAATAACATTATCTTTACCCTTTTTGTGTTTGATAACATAAGGAAAAGACTCAATAAATTCAACCCACTTTGCATGGCGACGATTCAACTTAGCTTGACTACGAATATGCTTCAAAGATTCATGATCGGAATGTATAACAAATTCTTTAGGCCATAAATAATGTTGCCAAGTTTCTAATGTCCGAACCAGCAGCATATAATTCTTTATCATAAGTAGAATAGTTCAGACTAGGCCCACTCAATTTTTCACTAAAATATGCAACAGGTTTGCCCTCTTGTAATAACACACCTCCCAATCCAATTCCACTAGCATCACATTCAAGCTCAAAAGTCTTATTGAAATCAGGAAGTTGGAGTAATGGAGCATGTGTTAACTTATCTTTTAGTATCATGAAGGCTTCTTGTTGTGCATCGCCCCACACAAAGGGCACATCCTTTTTTGTAAGCTCATTCAGCGGCGCAGCAATGGATCCAAAATCTTTCACAAAGCGCCTATAAAAACCAGCGAGGCCAAGAAAACTCCTCACTTGTGTGACCGTCTTAGGCTGCGGCCAACTCTCAATTGCCTCAATCTTGGCTGGATCAACTTCAATTCCTCGCGCAAGAACAACATAGCCAAGAAACGCAACTCGATTGGTGCAAAAGGTGCACTTCTCAAGATTACCATACAAACGTGCATCACGTAAAGCATTGAAAACAGCACGTAAATGATCCAAATGTTCCTCCAAAGATTTGCTATAAATCAGAATATCATCAAAGTATACCACCACAAAACGTCCAATAAAAGCACGTAAAACTTCATTCATCAGTCTCATGAAAGTACTAGGTGCATTAGTTAAACCAAAAGGCATTACTAACCACTCATATAAACCGAACTTAGTTTTAAACGTTGTTTTCCATTCATCTCCTAATTGCATACGAATCTGGTGGTAACCACTACGCAAATCAACTTTAGAGAACATAATAGAACCACTTAATTCATCAAGCATATCATCTAAACGAGGTATAGGATGACGGTAACGAATGGTAATATTATTAATAGTTCTACAATCAGTACACATGCGTGAAGAACCATCCTTCTTAGGTACCAAAATAATAGGAACAGCACATGGACTAAGAGACTCACGAATGTAACCTTTATCTTGGAGAACCTGAATTTGTCGCTGAATCTCTTTCGTCTCTTCAGGATTGGTACGATATGGCGCACGGTTGGGCAGCGAAGCACCTGGAATCAAGTCAATCTGGTGTTCTATCCCACGGATAGGTGGTAGTCCAGGTGGTACATCTTGTGGGAACACATCAATAAACTCCTGCAAAAGGTTAGCAACCGCAGGTGGAAAAGGAGGCATATCCTCAAATGAAAACAGAACTTCTTTGCAAATAATAGCATAGCATTGAGTAGTGTTCACATCAAGTTCAGCAATATCAGATTTGCTAGCAAGCAAACAAGGATATTTCAAACGAATTTCAGTAGCATGGTTCGAATCAGATTTAGTATTAACCTTATGTGGAACAAAATCTGCAGCAACAATCTGATTCTCACTCTTATGTTTCTCCTCGTTTTTTACTCTACTAGCTCTAGCAAGATCATCTTTTAGTATTTGTTCAGGAGTCATAGGTTTGAGACCAATTTTCTTTCCATCATGCATAAGAGAATACTGATTAGTTTTACCATTGTGAACAGATTCTCTATCAAATTGCCAAGGTCTACCAAGTAACAAAGAACAAGCTTGCATAGGTACAACATCACAATCAAAAAAATCAGAATATGTACCAATAGTAAAATGCACACGTGTAGTTCTTGTTACCTTGAGCTTCCGAGAGCTCTCAAACCATTGAATGTAGTATGGATGTGTGCGCTGTCTTGTAGGGAGAGAAAGCTTCTCCACCATGTCAACGCTAGCCAGATTATTGCAGCTCCCTCCATCAATGATGATCCTTATAGCTCGCTCTTTTACAACGCCTCGTGTTTGGAACAGATTGTGGCGTTGATCATGCTCAGCTTTGCTCAATTGCACGCTCAACACACGCTGTGCAACTAAGCTGCTGTACTGATCAGCAGTGTCAGCTTCCATTACCTCCAACTTCCTGATTTCAATAAGACTTTTGAGCTTGAATGTGATGCTAGTGGAATTGGATTGGGAGGTGTGTTATTACAAAAGGGCAAACCTGTTGCATATTTTAGTGAAAAATTGAGTGGGCCTAGTCTGAACTATTCTACTTATGATAAAGAATTATATGCGCTGGTTCGGACATTAGAAACTTGGCAACATTATTTATGGCCTAAAGAATTTGTTATACATTCTGATCATGAATATTTGAAGCATATTCGTAGTCAAGCTAAGTTGAATCGTCGCCATGCAAAGTGAGTTGAATTTATTGAGTCTTTTCCTTATGTTATCAAACACAAAAAGTGTCGGGGGGAAGACCCCGGGTAGGGCAATGGACGCGGAGCAACCGGCTGACCACTGGCCGGCTCGCGGCAAAGGCCGGCTGAGGAGCAGCCGGCTGGCGCCGTGGCCGGCTGGTCAGGAAGCCGGCTAGCTCTAGGTCCTAGTCGGCCTGGCTACGGCCGCCAATGCTGTAGCTGGGCCAGCTTCTACAAGCCATATCCGACTAGGGGTCTGTACCTCAGACCGACTCGAGGCTGGCGAGTCTTGCACTGGAAGGAACCGGGTTGGTGATCCGGGTTCCCAAAGTCCACGCTGACTTCATCTTCCGTAAAGCGCGGGGCACTGTAGAGCAGCAGTGCTACGCGCCGGACAGGCCATCATCGCCTACGACAGTCCGTACCGGCTACAAGGCATGATGGCGACAGAGACTCCTCCTCGCCATACCGCTGACCTCCTCTGGCGGACGGGACAGGCCACTACGCCTCAACGGCTCCATGACGTCAACGCCTCGGGAAGGAGCGGAAGCCGGAGCCGGCCAAGCCGGCCGGTAGACTATAGGGACTTATATGTAAAGTGCCAGCGCCTATATAAGCTGGGCTACCCCCCTCGTGCGGGGGACGATCGATCATTCTTACTTCATTCCACCCTTAGCGCTGCCCTGTGAGAGAGACCATCGTCTCCCTTAGCCTCCCAGGAGCAGCCGGACACAGCTCTAGGAGCACCATTGTACTGTGTGACATCTTATACACTCTAGCAGGAGTAGAGGTTTTACCTCCATCGGAGGGCCTCGAACCTGGGTACGTCGCCGTGTCGCTCGTGCCCATACCCGCTTCCGGATACCGCCGTGAGATCTCTCAGGAGCCCCTTCGATTAGCCACCCTATGGCATATGCCATGACGATTAGCCACACATTGGAAGATGCACTTTGACGGCTCGAAGATGCGCAACGGCTTGGGAGCCGGCATCGTCATCACCTCTCCCAAGGGAGACCGACTGGACTACGTCCTGCAGATCCACTTCGCCGCGTCCAACAACGTGGCGGAGTATGAAGCGCTCATTCATGGGCTGAAGCTGGCCAAGGAGATTGGCGTGCGTCGCATACTATGCTTCGGCGACTCCGACTTGGTCATACAACAAGCATCTGGCGACTGGGATGCGAAGGACGCCAACATGGCCTCATACCGCTTCCATGTCCAGCAGCTATCCGGCTTCTTCGACGGCTGCGAATTCCACCATGTGCCACGAGCAAACAACGAGGCGGCCGACGCCTTGTCCAAGATTGGCTCAACCCGGCAAGCCATTCCGTCGGGCATCGCCTTGGCGGTTATCAAGAAGCCGTCCATCATACCGTCACCGGATTCGGATTCAATATTCGTGCCGGCTGACCCGGGGCTGCTCAGCCGAACCCGGGGGCTTCATCGCCCAAGTCGGGGGCTAACAAGCCGAACCCGCCGGCTACCACGCCGAACCCGGGGACTTCTCAGTCCAACCCGGGGGCTTCATCGCCACACTCGGGGGCTAGCAAGCCGAACCCGCCGGCTAGCAAGCCGAACCCGGCGACCATGCAGTCGAAGCCGGAAGCTCCCACGCGGGAGACCCTGTTGGTCAGCGTACTCGAGATAAGATGCGTACCTTCATGGGCACAAGAATTCCTCTCCTACCTCACCGACGGTGTGCTGCCTGATGACAGAGTCCAGGCCGTGCAGATTGAGAGAAGGGCCAAGGCCTATACAATCATCAACCACGAGCTGTACAAACGTAGCGTAAGTGGGGTGCTCCAGCGGTGTGTCGAGCCGGCTGAAGGGATTGAACTCCTAAGGGAAATCCATCAGGGTGAGTGCGGCCACCACGCCTCCTCCCGAGCCATAGTGGCCAAAGCCTTCCGGCACGGTTTCTACTGGCCGACTGCGCTCAGAGACGCAGAAGAACTGGTGAAGAAGTGCAACGGCTGCCAACGCTTCGCCAAGGAAAGGCAGACGCCGGCTTGCGCCTTGAAGACCATCCCCATTACTTGGCCATTTGCTGTATGGGGCTTGGATATGGTGGGCCCATTCAAAACAGCCCGAGGCGGCATGACTCATCTCTTGGTGATGATTGACAAGTTCACTAAGTGGATCGAAGCCAAGCCAATCAAGAAGCTGGACGGCTCCACGACCGTCACATTCCTCAAGGAAATAATCGTGAGATATGGCTACCCGCACAAGCATCATCACCGACAATGGCAGCAACTTCGCCGAAGGCATCTTCAAACGCTATTGCGGAGAGATGGGGATCCGGATGGACCTATCGTCCGTGGCGCACCCGGAGACCAACGGCCAAGTGGAGAAGGCTAATGGCTTGATCCTAGCCGGCATCCGACCCCGGCTGGTGGAGCCGCTTGAGCGATCAGCCGGCTGCTGGATTGAAGAGCTACCCGGCCGTGCCGTGGAGCTCGCGCACGACGCCAAACCGCTCGGTCGGCTTCACACCCTTCTTCCTCGTATACGGGGCCGAAGCCGTCCCGCCGACCGATATCGAGCACGACGCGCCAAGGATCAAGCTCTACACGTAAGCTGAAGCCAAAGAGGCTCGCGAAGATGGAGTCGACCTGGTTGAAGAGGTCCGGCTGATGGCCGAGTCCAGGTCAACCGTATACCAGCAAAGCCTCCGTCGCTACCACAGCCGGAAGGTCAAGACCTTAGCATTCCGAGAAGGAGACCTAGTGCTCCGGCTGGTCCAACGGACAACCGGACAGCATAAACTAGCATCCCCATGGGAGGGTCCCTTCATCGTGAGCAAGGCAGTAGGCAATGACTCCTACTATCTCATAGATGCCCAAGAGGCCAAAAAGAACAAGGCAAGCAAAACTGACGAAGAGACTAAACGTCCCTGGAATGTCAAGTTGCTTCGACCATTTTACACATGAGAGGAGGAATGTATGTATCCCTTGTATCCCTTTTGTGAGCTATGAAAAGCATGCGCCAAGAGCGCCGTTTCCGACAAGTGTTTCACATACTCTACTTCGTTTCGCCAATTGGCTTGAACCCTTTCACGCGGCCGGCTCAGTAACGTGATCCGGTTTCCGACAGCCGGCTTCGATCCAGCTACAGACCGCAACCCGGCTGTCCGGCTGGCGGGAGTAAGGCCTAGGGAGCCGGCACGCGAAAAACGACTAAGGGAAAGAGTAAAAGCGAGTTGACTTGCAAATTTTCATAAAAGTGCCGGATTGCCGAACTCAGCTCGTTCGACCGAAGTACTCGTCGGCCTCCCTCAGCGGCCCGCTCTTGATCCGGCGACGGATCGCAAGTCGGACGTACGACCGGCAAGAGCACAGCCAAAAAGTGGGGCGGATAGGAAAAAGCGAACAAGTCGAAAGAAAGCAAGCCGGCACACAAATGATTAAACAAACACATTAAAGTGTGCCTTAATAAAAGGATAATAATATCGTCTTAGATATGCACCCGGCATCCCGGGGATTTAATAAATTGTCTTGCAAAAGCATAAGATAACAGGTACAAGCTAAGCATCGGCCGGATCAGGACCAGCCGGAGGGGCGTCAGCAGAGCCGGCTGCCGGGTCATCCTCGGGCACGTCGTCCGCCTCCTCGTCCTCAGCCTCCTCCTCCTCGTCGTCAGACGGCGGATTCGGGTCCGCGATGAAGATGGCCTTGTCGACGAAGTCGGCAATGGCGCAAGCGCGGGCAAGCCGAGCAGCCTTGTTCTCCGCCGGGAGCTTGTCCTCCACGTCAGCGCGCCGGTACTCCAACTGGTCGAGGCTAACCTCGTTATACCAGGAGAGCACGAAAGACAGTGCCATGTCGGCTCCAGCGCGCGTGGCCGACTCCTTCCAGTCCAGGAAGCGGTCGGGAGCCCTCTCCAGCCAGGAGATGAGGTTGGAGAGGTCTTGTGGCAGCGTCTCCGTCGGCCAAAGCAGCCGGATCAGCTCCTCCGCCGCCTTCCGCAGCTCCCAGCCAAGCTTGGTGACCGGCTCCACGCGGGCGGCGATGGACGTTAGATAGTCGTCCATGGTGAAGCAGTCGGAGCTCTGCTCCCCGATGCGCCTGCCGGCGCTCCTCCCGCGCCTTGCCAACAGCCGCTAACGCCTCCTCCTGCGCCTCAGGGAAGGACGCTGCAAAGAAGAAAAGCATGTCAGGAGCTGTCAAAGCCGAAATAAGCTGAAAAATGCAAATTTTCGAAGTCCTAAAGTAAGCTCGGCGGCAGCCGGCAAGAACCGACCGCCCCAGCCCGAAGATGGAGATTCCGAAGCTCTAGAGTAAGCTCGGCGGCAGCCGGCACGAACCGATCGCCCCCAGCCCGAAGATGGAGATTTCGAAGTAAAAAGAAAAAGTCCGGCGGCAGCCGGCAAGAACCGACTGCCCCCAGCCCGAAGATGGAGATATCGAAAAAATCAAGTTTCTGCCGCCGGCTGCCAACCTAAGCCGGCAGCCGACGGCCGAAAGCCGGCAAAGGGGAAGGCATAAGACTAAAGACTCACCCGCCAAGCCGCGGTCGAGCGCGCTAAGTTCCTCCAACCACCGCTTGGCGGTGGCCGATAGCTCGTTGGACTTGGTGGTCACCTCTTCGTGAAGCGCAAGCCGCTGCTTCTCCACCTCGTCCAGCCGCCCGCTTAGCTCCGCCAGTTTCTCCTCCCCGTCCTTCTTGAGGGCGGCAAGCTCCTTGAGGTGGTTAGCCTCAAGCTGGCGCAGCCGCTTCAGCTCCCCGTCAGCCACCTTCAGCCTTGGCGGCAAGCAGCCCGGTTCGCCTCCTCGCTCGTGACGCATTGAGCGCGGGCAACTCGGAGGTCCGACTCCAGCTGTGGGATCCGGGCGGCCTCAGCTGCAAGCCGGCAAAAATGAGCCGTCGCAAAAAAAGAAACTCAACAGAAAAAGCAAGTCAAAAGAAAGAAGGCCTCACCCTTGACAGCCTCCAGCTCGCGAGCCAAGCCGGCTCGCTCGATCTTGGCCTTGTGGTAGCTGGTCACCACCTGGTTGTACAAGAAGGTGCGCCGCTCCTCAACCGTCTGAAAGAATCAGTTGCTTAGACGAAACCCGGACCGGCTCCAAGCAGTCGGCCCACGTCTCGGAGGGCTACCGGGATAACAACAGAATTGCAAAAGAAAAGAAAACACACCTTCTCGGCATCCTCCAGCGTCGCCAGCTGGGCAAGGGTCTCAGCGGCCTTGGTCTTGAGGCTGGCGCGATAGCCGGAGAAAAGCATCTTCATGGGCGCCTTGCCGGGCTGCCCCTCCCGGCCGATAATCTCGCAGAGTTCGCTCGATGCCATGCCTTCTCCATAGTTCCAGCCGAGCCAAAGCCGGAGTCGGAGGCGGACGGCACAGCCACCAGCCGGGCACCCTTAGCCACATGAAGGCCCTCGGACGGGCCCGCCGGACCCTCTCGTCCTCACCGGCGCCCGGGAGTCGGCGTCCTTCGAGCGCGCGCGGCTCCTCCCTCGCCGGCTCATTCCCGGTCGGCTCCCTCCTCGTCGGCTCCGAGCCGGAGGCGGCGCGGTCGGCGGCCGGCCCGGTGGGAGCCGTCCCTTCCGGGGTGCTCTCCAGCACCACGACGCCGGGCGCGGGCCCGCCGACTCCGGTCGCAGCGACGCAGCCCCGCCGGCTCCGGGCTCCAGCTCCGGCCGTGCGCTCCACAAACGGGGCGCGGCGCGGGAACATGTCGTCTATGGTCGGCCGGCGCGCCGACTGACCCTGGTCTCCGCCGCCAGGCGCCGTAGGAGGCGCGGCTGAAGAAGACGCCCCCGCAGAAGGCGGCGTGCCCGCAGGCGGCACGTTAGCAGCCGGCGGCGTGCGCGCGCGCGCCGAAGGTTGCGGGGTCGGCTCCCTCCTCTGCCGCGGAAGCGGCGACGCGACGGGAGGAGCTTGCCTAGAGCCGCCTCCCTGGGTGAACTTGATCGCAGCCCTAGTCGAACAAGCGAGAAAAGATAAGTACAAAAAGGAAGGAAAGAAAAGGAATCAAACAACAGAGGAAAAAGAACTCACCCGGCTTTCTCCGGGACCTTCTTGGGCGCCAGCCGGCGCTGCTTCTTGGCTCTCGCCTCCGTGGCAGCCGTAGACCCGCCGACGGCCCGCTTCTTCCCCTTCGGCTTGGAAGTCGCCGTGCCCGCAGGCGGCACCGCGCGCGAGGCACCGCCGGGATAGGCCCCGTGCCGGATTCAGCCGGCTCCGCCCGCGGCTGCTCCTCGCTCCTGCTCATGCTCAGGCGAGGGCGGCGGGTTGTGCTCCCCCGGCCGCCCTGATCCTGCACCTCCGGCAGATCGTCGTCGCCGGCTTGGTCACCGGCTGGGTCAGCCGGGTCGACGTGATCCGGCGTCCAGATCTTCGTCGCCAAGTCGCCATCCTCGATGCCTTGGCGGGTGAAAAGCTGAAAACAACAAGTTAAATATCAAGTCGGCCACGCAGCCGCAAGCCGGAAGACGGCAAAAACGTTAAACTTACCAGTTCAGGCGGCTGCGCCCGGTCGTAGGGCGGCAGCCCCCAATCCCAGTTGTCTGGCATGTTGGCCTTGGTGATGTTGTTCACCCGGCGAGCCACCTGCAGCTTGGAAAGCTCCGCCTTCGACGTCCGGGTCGGGTCGAGCCGGCCGGACATGTGGCCAATCTTATGGACGCGCCACTGGAGCGGTATGACCCGACGCGAGATGTAGGTGCAGAGGAGGTCCTCGGCACTCAGCCGGCCCCCCGTGACGCACTCACTCAGGAAGTCCCACAGGAGGTTCACCTCCGCGTCCGGGTCCGAGGACTTGGCGTTGCAGCCCCAGCTGATCCGGCCGATCGGCGGAGCCGGGTTGTATTCCGGCAGGTTGAGCCGGTCGAAGGCCGGGCTCGCATTCCGCACATAAAAGAAAGACATCCGCCAATTCTTCACGGAATCGACAGGTCGGAATCTTCGGGAAGGACGTACCCGTGCGGGGATAGATGGAGGCGGCGCCGCAGGTCCTCAGGCGGCCTTCGGTCGTCTGCGCCTTGAGGTAGAAGAGCCGGCTCCAAAACTCCACATCCGGCCACAAGCCGGCGTAGACTTCCATGAAGACCACGTAGCAGCTGAGGAGGATCATGGCGTTGGCCGGCAAGTGGTGCGGCTGCAGGCCGAAGTGGTCGAGGAAGCGGCGGAAGAAATTGGAAGCCGGCAGGCCCAATCCGCGGTCGAGGTGCGCGCCGAAGACCACGCGTTCGCCGGGCTCCGGACGAGGCTCCATCTCCGCGCCCGGCGCCCTCGTAATCACCCCCGCCGGGATGCGGCGGAGGCGCACCAGCCGGGCGATGTCGTCCTCCCGCATGTAAGATCCTTTCCAGGAGCCGCTCGGCTGGGCCATCGAAGACGAAGAAGAGGAAGAGGTCCAGGAGAGGCGGAAGGGCGAAGAAGAGCCGCTCCTCGCCGGAGGAGATCGCGGTGGAGAAGGGCGCGCCGTCGATACGCGTGGCCCCGTGGCGCCGGATTGACAGGCTTGCGGCGGCGGCACGGCGGAGGATCGTCGGGGCAACTGCTCGCCGAGGTTCGCCAGGGGAACGGAAGAAGAACGGCGCCGGGGCAGCGAAGAGCTCGAGCGGGGAGAGGTTGCGAGGCAGGAGCGCGAGGAGGAAGAAACGGGCAAGTGCCGCCTCGATGCCTCCCCCGCGGCTTTTAAAGCCCTCAGGCGTGGGCGGTTGGCCTCCAAGTGGGCAACGTGGGCCACGTCTCCGGATTTACTGCTCCATAACTCCTCCCACGACCACTGCCGTTACCAGAAACTGCCACACCACGTCGCCCACAACCGCACCGGATCCGGAGGGACATTGATGTGACCGGACGAACCGGCGGCGAGCCCCGGCGCAGACCGGTCAAGTCGGGTGCGGGACCCGAGGCGGCGGAGACTCCGGCGCGCCGCAAGCCGGAGCCGGACAAGAAGTTCAACTCGGACCAAAAGTTATCAGCAAGGCGGAGACGCCATCAAAACTTGCGAGAAAGCAAAAGCAGCACAAGTGAAAATAGCAGCCGGCTAGAAGCAGCCGGCAAGAACGAGCCGGATGAGGGCGCAGCCGGCTGAATGAAAATTCTCAGTCGGCCCCTCCAAGTGCCGCCAAGTACATTTAAGAAGTCAGGAAAACCTGCCTAGGTCCTTCTAAACGCAGGACCTTGCCGCCTTCGGGGCTAATGTCGGGGGAAGACCCCGGGTAGGGCAATGGACGCGGAGCAACCGGCTGACCACCGGCCGGCTCGCGGCAAAGGCCGGCCGAGGAGCAGCCGGCCGGCGCCGTGGCCGGCCGGTCGTGAAGCCGGCTAGCTCTAGGTCCTAGTCGGCCCGGCTACGGCCGCCAATGCTGTAGCTGGGCCGGCTTCTACAAGCCATATCCGACTAGGGGTCTGTACCTCAGACCGACTCGAGGCTGGCGATTCTTGCACTGGAAGGAACCGGGTTGGTGATCCGGGTTCCCAAAGTCCACGCTGACTTCATCTTCCGTAAAGCGCGGGGCACTGTAGAGCAGCAGTGCCACGCGTCGGACAGGCCATCATCGCCTACGACAGTCCGTACCGGCTACAGGGCATGATGGCGACAGAGACTCCTCCTCGCCATACCGCTGACCTCCTCTGGCGGACGGGACAGGCCACTATGCCTCAACGGCTCCATGACGTCAACGCCTCGGGAAGGAGCGGAAGCCGGAGCCGGCCAAGCCGGCTCGTAGACTGTAGGGGCTTATATGTAAAGTGCCAGCGCCTATATAAGCTGGGCTACCCCCCTCGTGCGGGGGACGATCGATCATTCTCACTTCATTCTTCCCTTAGCGCTCCCCGGAGAGAGAGACCATCGTCTCCCTTAGCCTCCCAGGGGCAGCCGGACACAGCTCTAGGAGCACCATTGTACTGTGTGACATCTTATACACTCTAGCAGGAGTAGAGGTTTTACCTCCATCGGAGGGCCTCGAACCTGGGTACGTCGCCGTGTCGCTCGTGCCCATACCCGCTTCCGGATACCGCCGTGAGATCTCTCAGGAGCCCCTTCGATTAGCCACCCTATGGCATATGCCGTGACGATACCACGACAAAAAGGGTAAAGATAATGTTATTGCTGATGCTTTGTTTAGTACTACATGTCATCCCCAAACTGATGGACAAACTGAAGTAGTAAATAGAACATTGTCTACTATGCTGCGGGCTGTTTTGAAGAGAACTTAAAATTGTGGGAAGAGTGTTTGCCTCATATTGAATTTGCTTACAATCGTTCGCTGCATTCTACCACTAAGATGTGCCCTTTTGAGATTGTGTATGGTTTTGTTCCACGTGCACCTATTGATTTATTGCCTTTACCATCTTCGGTGCAAAATGATTTGGATGCTACACAACGTGCTGAATTGATATTAAAATTGCATGAGACTACTAAAGACAACATAGAACGCATGAATGCTAAGTATAAAATTGCTCGGGGATAGAGGAAGAAAGCATGTTGTGTTTGATGTTGGTGATCTTGTTTGGTTACATTTGCGCAAAGATCGTTTTCCTGCATTGCGCAAGTCTAAGTTAATGCCTCGTGCCGCTGGTCCTTTTAAGGTGTTAGAGAAAATAAATGATAATGCATATAAACTTGAGATTCCTGCAGAATTGGGTCCGGTTAGTCCTACATTTAAAATTGCAGATTTGAAGCCTTACTTTGGTGAAGAAGATGAGATCGCGTGGAGGACGACTTCAATTCAAGAAGGGGAGCATGATGAGGACATCTCATCTATTGATACAACCGTTGTACCTACAGCCACACAAATTCAAGGACCAATCACTCGAGCTCGTGCCAAACAACGTAACTATCAGGTACTTTCGTTTCTTGGAACTGTTCCTCATATACATGAGAATATGATGCTGCCTAAATCAGATATGTTTGTTACTCTTAGGAATGATGGACCTAGCATGGATGAGGAGGACAAGCATTGGAGCATGATCACACATGGAGGAGATGGCAGCAAGCACTTGAGGATTGAAGATGACGCCACAAGTGGAGATTTCAGGACTTTGAAGCCACCATAAGAAGAGATGAAGACATGGACGAAATATAGAGTTCTCCACTTCATAATTTCGTCCATAGCATAATATGGTGCTGCGTCACCTTTAGTTTTGGGCCAGGCCCATGTCATTTTCGCAGGAATTAAGTCAGCCACTTTTTAGAGTCCGTATTGAAGGGGGAAAGGCCTTCTAGGGTTTGGTTCGGCCACCATACGTATGGCTGGTCGAAACCCCACCTTTTCCTCCTTTAAATACCCCCATAGCCGTCACGTTTAGACTCGGATTTTGATTAGGCTAAAAGTTAGCCATTGCTGCAACTCTCGTGTACCTCTTTTGAGGCCAACGCCCAGAACAAGACCGACTATTCGGAATCCCACCTTATTCAATAAAGCTTTCATCTATATTCGCAATATTCTGATTGCATCATTAGTTCTTACTTGTTCTCGATTTCAGGTAGGAATTAAGACCCTCGCTGGTCAGGCTGATCGTGCATCCGCAAGATCAGTAACTCCCGAAGATTGTCCTAGCGATTGCATTGGCGCACGAGCTTTGCACGTGTAGTCGGATCGTCAAGCAGGAACTCCACCAACAAATCGACGCTATCATACTCTCATCGAAAGATCGGCCACCTTTTCCCTATCATAAATTATGGTGTGTATTTGGGTATATTTTAGTATCTTCAAACTCTCCGCAAATATATATAAAGTCTATGGTATAACAAATATCTCGACAGCGTCTTCTAGTGCATAGAATCATAAGGTTTTGTACGAGCTCTCCTTCTACCTTGTTTTGAAGAAACCACAGTAGAGATTCATGCGAAAATAATTTACAAGTTTTGTTTTTAAGCTAACATGTTACAGTACCCCCCTTCTCCTCATTTCATTAATGAAACCACAGTAGAGATCCATGCGTTCTAGATTTAAACTGACATGTAATAGAACCTAGCTATTACATTGACATGCGCCTTTTTATTTTGAGCACAGGAAATCCTATAAACTCGAGATTTTCTCCATATTTCTTGCATTGTATCAACCCTATATTGTTTTGTATCCGGAGAACGTCACAAGCAACCTCAATATGATTCAATCCTCATCTCCATTGGCACACATCCCCTCAATCAAGGTAACAACAATTCTGCCGCCACCTTCACGAGTTTTCCGGATCTCGCGACGTAAAACCTTATGTTCCTTATTTGCATCTCGTGCCACCTCTAGCACGATCCTTTTTTCATTTTTTAGAGGTAAGAATTCCTTTTTTCCATCACATTCAAACTACATAACATGCCCATCTAGCACGATCATTTTTTCCATTTTCTTTGTTGTTTTTTTGGCCACACATTGTACTTGCCCGGGTAGATGAGGTATATAAACAGGTCATAATCTTCTTTGAATAAGTAGTATGAGACTAAAAATCGTAGTATATTTTTATAAAAATTGAAGGTGAAACAAATTGTAGAGTCCGATGAACAAGTCCTCGCCTACACGAGGAACAAAAGCTTAGACTATAAGGAAAAAAATCACACCAGTTACGACCAAAGTTATAACACGAAGGAACAAATCAAATCTACACGGGGGACAAAACTATAAAGTTCGAGGAACAAGTTGCTCCTACAAGAGGAAAAATATTTAGAATTCACGGAACAAAAAAATACACTACTGTTAGGCCAAAAATTACTACATGGAGGAAACAAATTGAATCTACACTAAGAACAAAACAATAAAATAAGGAATGAAATATACGTATTGTGGAACAAATCATAAGTGAAAAGGAAATAATTATTAAGTGTAATAAATTTTTGGCATACATAAAACGAATCATGACGATTGGTGGAAGAAGAATACGAACTTCTCGAACAATCACGAGTAAAAAAAGAAACAAATAAAAATTGGATCATGTTGAACAAATTAAAATACACGAGGAACAAATCTAGACTATTCTCAAAACAAAAATATAGTCCGTTTACAACAAATTTTATCATTGGTGGAACCAAATTTAAATCATGTGAAAAATTAAATACATGATAAACAAATAAACAAGAGCAAAAGCAAAAGCTTAGACAAATAGAGAACAAAAGTGTATGCAAAATAAGAGAGTCACTCTCACTTATAAAATCCCCACACCCCCTCCACCCCTCCCTTCCCAATTTCATTAATGAAACCACAATAGAGATCCATGCGACAAGAAATTACAAGTTTTGGATTTAAGCTAACATGTTATAGTAAACCCCCCTCCTCCTCCTCCAAATTTAATTAATGAAACCACAATCCGTGTGACAAGAATCTAGAAGTTCTAAATTTAAGCTAGAATTACAGAACCTAGTTATTACATTGACATGAGCGGTTTTATTTTGAGCATAAGAGCACCTATAAACTTAGGATTTCTCCAGATTGCTTGAATTGTTTCAACCCCGCATCATTTTGTCACCTGAGAAGGTCGCAAACAACCTCAAGTTGATGCAATCCTCATGTCCATCAACACACATCCCCTTGACGAGTTGGGCCGCCACCTCAAGCTGATGAAATACTCATCCCCAGGTCGCAAACAATCTAGGTAACACTTCTACCACCACCTTGATGAGTTTTATGGATCCACGACATAAAACCTTATGTTTCTTATCAGAATCTCGTGGCCCCTATATAAAGGAGGGGAGGTGAAAAGGGAATGGTACTCCAATTGTTTTTCCTAGCCGCAACCCCCACCCCGGCGATGCCGAACCCTAGGTTTGCTCTCTCTTGCCAGAGCACTACCGGCTGCTACCATTGTTTAGATCTAATCTAGACGACGATCTATGGAGGCTTCAAATCTTCATCAATCTTGCTACTCCAAGTAAGGTGATATGCTTTGATTTCACATATAAGCGGTGACGCCGACAAGAACATGTGGATATCTCGGAATGTGTGGATGCCTCGGAAATATTTAGAATTCAGATAAGAAAAATTACAGTGCTCTTAGGCCAAAAAAATTATAGCAAGCAGGAGGAAACAAATTGAATCTACACAAAGAACAAAACAATATAAAAGAAGGAACACATATATATGGACTATGGAACAAAGTATAAGTGCAAAGGAAATTGATGTGGTCTAAGACCTAGATGTGGCCCGATCTTCACAGATTCAGATGGAAACAGAGGGAATCGTGGTGGGAGTGGATGAACACGACGAACACGAGGTGGAAATTGGGGACACACACACACACACACACACAAAACGGGTTTTTTCTCGCTCGCCCGGAACACCAACTTGATATAGGTTGCGAGAAAAGACCTTCCGGTAGAAGTCCCATATCGACAAATCAATGGATAGAACCCTAGAAGCGTGAAAATACCAAATTGATAGAGGTGTAAGCAAAATACCTAAATAAGGTAGAAATGCAAGCAAGAGATATGGTAGAAGTCACCAAAGAGGGGAGATCTTTCGTTTAGTAAAACAAGTGATACAATAGATGTTGAATCTAAGGTAGGTAGGGTTTTCCCACAAGGGGCAAGATCATAGTTCAAGTCAAATCTCAAATCAGGTGTAATCTCAGGTATGGACGACTAGGATGTATTTATAGTGCTAGGGAGCGAAGGGGTAAATTACATGGCAAAGAGCCAAGTCAAAACACGATTCGAGTCATTCTTGCGGTAAAATTGGTAGTGCCAATGGTGGAGGCGGTCCAGTGTTCTCATTCTAGCGACAGAACCGGCGGGCTGGACTTCAGCTGGAATTGCACTAAGTAAGGTGTTTTGGTGGTAATTTGGCGGGTAGGCCGGCGGCCCACAGATAGGTGATACGTCCAAAACGTATCTACTTTCCCAAACACTTTTACTATTTTTTGCCCTCTAATTTGTGTGTTTTGAATGCAACTAACACGGACTAACGTTATTTTCAGCAGAATTGCTCTCGTATCTCGTTTTAGTGTAGAAATCCAAATTTCAGAAAAAATCCCGAAAAATATTGCAAAATCCATATTTCACCCGAAAACTCACGGAGCCAGAAGACGAGATGGAGAAGGGCCACGAGGGGCCCACACCTACCCTAGGCGCAGGCCAGGCTTGGCCGCGCCTAGGGGTGGTCTGGCCGCCTCGGCCACCCTCTCGACCTCTGCTCCCGACTATATTAAGCCTCTGACCCTAAAACAGAGGGGGGTTCGACGTTTTTCTAGAAAGAGTTCCGCTGCTCCGCCGCCACCGTAAACCCCAATCCGGGGACTAGAAACTCTGTTCTAGCACCCTGCCGGGACGGGGAATTGGAGGAGATCATCGCCATCGCCATTAGCGACGCCTCTCCATCAACCATCCATGATTCCCCCATCCATGTGTGAGTAATTCCCCGCTATAAGCTGTAAGGGATGATAGAGATTGGATGAGATTGTTCATGTAATAGAAATAAGATTGTTATGGGCATAGTGTCTAGTATTCGTTGTTAGTATTTTTGACATTGTTGCAGCTTGTTATGCTTAATGCTTGTCACTTTGGGTCCGAGTGCCATGATCTCAGATCTGAACATGTTATTGATTCATGAGGATAATTTTTTTATCATACCTGCAAGTTGTATACACATATCGTTGTCCAGAACCCGAGGCCCCAAAGTGACAATAATTGGGATAACCAGAGGGGTTGGCTTTGATGTGAGGATCACGTGTGTTCACGGAGTGTTAATTCTTTGCTCTAGTACTCTATTAAAATGAGTACCTTAATTACCAGTAGTTTCCCTTGAGGCCCCGCTGCAACGGGCTAGTAGGACAAAAGATGTCGTGCAAGTTTCTCATTGCGAGCACGTACGACTAAATAGCAACACACGCCTATGATTATTTTATACTAGGATGCTTTTATCATTATTACTTGCAATGTCCACGTCTTGCTTATTATATGAACTATCTCATTCATGCAGCGCCCATTCATCCATCCCTGTGCCTATAGTATTTTAATCATATTGTCTACTGCAATCATCGCTACTGTTGTTTTTTATTTCATTACTGTTGTTACTTCACTACTTTCACATCTATAAAACTGTTACAACTTGAAAGGATGAGATGTCGCCTAGAGGGGGGTGAATAGGAGTTTAAAAAAATGCGGAATTAAACTAACGTTTATTTTACAAGCACAAATCCTAAATATGATAGGCTCACCTAAGTGCAACAACAACTAGAGCTAAGCAAGATAGGCACAGGATATATGTAGCACAAGTGATAGCAAGATATATGTACTTCAAGCACGATGGATATCACAAGGAAATTAAGCTTGGGTATAGAAATAACAGAGGCACGCGTATACGAAGATGTATTCCTGTGTTCCCTTCCGTTGGAAGAAGGTACGTCACGTTTGGAGGGGTGGGGATCCACGAAGGATTTCCCAATGCCACGAAGGCTCACCGTATTCTCCGAGCCTATTCCACAAAGGAATAGCCCTTTCCTTATGGCTAGGTTTTCCTCCACTCCGGAGATGCAAGCTCCACAACCACTTCACAAGCTCCACGAAGGAGAAGCCCGTGCCCCTTCACAATTTTCCACAAAGAGGTCACCAGGACACCAACCAAGCCAACTAGGAGGTCACCCTCCAAGAGTAACAAGCTCACGGTCTCTAAGTTGTATGCACCTAGCCAGTTCACCCATCAGACCATCTGATGGAAGAGATTAGGCAATGCATTTATACTTCAAGAGTAATACCTTGTTCCTACTCCTGATTTTATGCTGCTAGTTGATGCTGTCCAGGACTGGCGCGTGGTTGACGAGGGAGGAAAGCTTGTTCCTTCAGCTCCCCGGCAACGGCGCCAGAAAATAGCTTGATGTCTACGCACGCTTCTTTTCCTGTAAACAGTGTTGGGCCTCCAAGAGCGAGAGGTTTGTAGAACAGCGAGCAAGTTTTCCCTTAAGTGGATCACCCAAGGTTTATCGAACTCGGGGAGGAAGAGGTCAAAGATATCCCTCTCATGCAACCCCGCAACCACAAAGCAAGAAGTCTCTTGTGTCCCCAACACACCTAATAGGTGTACTAGTTCGAGCGAAGAGATAGTGAAATACAGGTGGTATGAATAAGTATGAGCGAGTAGCAATGGTGCCGGAAAATAGCTTGCTGGCGTGTAGTTGATGGTGGTAGTATTGCAGCAGTAGTAACGCAATAGAAACAAGAAACAAGCAGCGATAGCGATATTTAGGAACAAGGCCTAGGGATCATACTTTCACTAGTGGACACTCTCAACATTGATCGCATAATAAATAACTCTTTCTCATATGTGCTACATACACTCTTTTGTTGGATGATGAACACATTGCGTAGGATTACACGAACCCTCAATGCCGGAGTTAACAAGCTCCACAATAATGTTCATATTTAAATAACCTTAGAGCATAATAGATCATTGCAAAATAAACCAAGAACTAACATAGTGCACGCACTGTCCACATTACACTATGAAGGAGGAATAGATCACATCAATACTATCATAATGATAATTAACTCCACAATCTACAAGAGATCATGATCATAGCCTACGACAAGAACCACATGGTGCACACACTAATCACCTTTACACCATGCAGAAGGAATAGACTACTTTAATAACATCACATGAGTAGCACACAACTAGTAGCGATACAAAGCTCATATGAATCTCAATCATGTAAAGCAGCTCATGAGATCATTGTATTGAAGTACATAGGAGAGAGATTAACCACATAGCTACCGGTACAGCCCCGAGCCTCGATGGAGAACTACTCCCTCCTCATGGGAGCAGCAGCGGTGATGAAGATGGCGGTGGAGATGGCAGCGGTGTCGATGGAGAAGCCTTCCGGGGGCACTTCCCCGTCCCGGCGGCGTGCCGGAACAGAGACTCCTGTCCCCCAGATCTTGGCTTCGCGATGGCGGCGGCTCTGGAAGGTTTCTGTGGGTTTCGTCGAACGCCATAGGGTTTTCGCGACGGAGGCTTTAAATAGGCGGAAGGGCAGCGTCAGAAGGTCGAAGGGGCGACGACACTGTAGGGCGGCGCGGCCAGGGCCTGGGCCGCGCCGGCCTATGGTCTGGGGGCCCAGTGCCCCCCCTCTGGTCCTTCTCGTGTGTTATGGATGCTTTCGGTGAAAATAGGAACCTGGGCGTTGATCTCGTCCAATTCCGAGAATATTTCCTTACTAGGATTTCTGAAACCAAAAACAGCAGAAAATAGGAACTGGCACTGCGGCATCTCGTCAATAGGTTAGTTCCGGAAAACGCATAATAATGACATATAATGTGTATAAAACATGTAGGTATCATCAATAAAGTAGCATGGAACATAAGAAATTATCGATACGTCGGAGACGTATCGGCATCCCCAAGCTTAGTTCGCTCGTCCCGAGCGGGTAAACGATAACAAAGATAATTTCTGGAGTGACATGCCATCATAACCTTGATCATACTATTGTAAGCATATGTAATGAATGCAGCGATCAAAACAATGGTAATGACATGAGTAAACAATTGAATCATATAGCAAAGACTTTTCATGAATAGTACTTTCAAGACAAGCATCAATAAGTCTTGCATAAGGGTTAACTCATAAAGCAATAAATTCATAGTAGTGACATTGAAGCAACACAAAGGAAGATTAAGTTTCAGCGGTTGCTTTCAACTTGTAACATGTATATCTCATGGATAATTGTCAATGCAAAGCAATATAACAAATGCAATAAGCAAATATGTAGGAATCAATGCATAGTTCACACAGATGTTTGCTTCTTGAGGTAGAGAGAGATAGGTGAACTGACTCAACAATAAAAGTAAAAGAATGGTCCTTCAAAGAGGAAAGCATCGATTGCTATATTTGTGCTAGAGCTTTGGTTTTGAAAACATAAAGAGAGCAGAAAAGTAAAATTTTGAGAGGTGTATGTTGTTGTCAACGAATGGTAGCGGGTACTCTAACCCCCTTGCCAGACAAACCTTTAAAGAGCGGCTCCCATTTTATTTTATTTTTGGGTGGCACTCCTTCCAACCTTTCTTTCACAAACCATGGCTAACCGAATCCTCGGGTGCCCGCCAACAATCTCATACCATGAAGGAGTGCCTTTTTATTTTAGTTTTATTATGATGACACTCCTCCCAACCTTTGCTTACACAAGCCATGGCTAACCGAATCCTTCGGGTGCCGTCCAACAATCACATACCATGGAGGAGTGTCTATTTTTGTTAATTAATTTGGGACTGGGAATCCCATTGCCAGCTCTTTTTGCAAAATTATTGGATAAGCGGATGAAGCCACTAGTCCATTGGTGAAAGTTGCCCAACAAGATTGAAAGATAAACACCACATACTTCCTCATGAGCTATAAAACATTGACACAAATCAGAGGTGATAAATTTTGAATTGTTTAAAGGTAGCACTCAAGCAATTTACTTTGGAATGGCAGGAAATACCATGTAGTAGGTAGGTATGGTGGACACAAATGGCATAGTGTTGTTTGGCTCAAGGATTTGGATGCATGAGAAGTATTCCCTCTCGATACAAGGTTTAGGCTAGCAAGGTTGTTTGAAGCAAACACAAGTATGAACTAGTACAGCAAAACTCACATAAAAGACATATTACAAGCATTATAAAACTATACATCGTCTTCCTTGTTGTTCAAACACCTTACTAGAAATTATCTAGACCTAGAGAGACCAATTATGCAAACCAAATTTTAGCATGCTCTATGTATTTCTTCACTAATAGGTGCAAAGTATATGATGCAAGAGCTTAAACATGAGCACAACAATTGCCAAGTATCACATTACCCAAGACATTATAGCAATTACTACATGTAGCATTTTCCAATTCCAACCATATAATAATTTAACGAAGAGGAAACTTCGCCATGAATATTATGAGCTAAGAACACATGTGTTCATACGAACCAGCGGAGCGTGTCTCTCTCCCTCACAAGCATGATGTAATCCAATTTATTCAAACAAAAACAAAAAACAAAAGCACACAGACGCTCCAAGCAAAGCACATAAGATGTGATGGAATAAAAATATAGTTTCAGGGGAGGAACCTGATAATGTTGTCGATGAAGAAGGGGATGCCTTGGGCATCCCCAAGCTTAGACGCTTGAGTCTTCTTAGAATATGCAGGGGTGAACCACCGGGGCATCCCCAAGCTTAGACTCTTCACTCTTCTTGATCATAGTATATCATCCTCCTCTCTTGACCCTTGAAAACTTCCTCCACACCAAACTCGAAACAAACTCATTAGAGGTTTAGTGCATAATCAAAAACTCACATGTTCAGAGGTGACACAATCATTCTTAACACTTCTGGACATTGCCCAAAGCTACTGGAAGGTAATGGAACAAAGAAATCCACCCAACACAACGAAAGAAGCAATGCGAAATAAAAGGCAGAATCTGTCAAAACAGAACAGTCCGTAAAGACGAATTTTAAAATGGCACCAGACTTGCTCAGATGAAAATGCCCAAATTTAATGAAAGATGCGTACATATCTGAGGATCACGCACGTAAATTGGCATATTTTTCTGAGCTACCTACAGAGAGGCAGGTCGGAATTCGTGACAGCAAAGAAATCTGAAACTGCGCAGTAATCCAAATCTAGTATGAACTTTACTATCAAAGACTTTACTTGGCACAACAAAACACTAAACTAAGATAAGGAGAGGTTGCTACAGTAGTAAACAACTTCCAAGACACAAATATAAAACAAAGTACTGTAGCAAAATAACACATGGGTTATCTCCCAAGAAGTTCTTTCTTTATAGCCATTAAGATGGGCTCAGCAGTTTTAATGATGCACTTGCAAGAAATAGTATTTGAAGCAAAAGAGAGCATCAAGAGGCAAATTCAAAACACATTTAAGTCTAACATGCTTCCTATGCATAGGAATCTTGTAAATAAACAAGTTCATTAAGAGCAAAGTAACAAGCATAGGAAGATAGAACAAGTGTAGCTTCAAAAATTTCAGCACATAGAGAGGTGTTTTAGTAACATGAGAATTTCTACAACCATATTTTCCTCTCTCATAATAACTTTCAGTAGTATCATGAGCAAACTCAACAATATAACTATCACATAAAGCATTCTTATCATGAGTCTCATGCATAAAATTATTACTCTCCACATAAGCATAATCAATTTTATTAGTTGTAGTGGGAGCAAATTCAACAAAGTAGCTATCATTATTATTCTCATTATCAAATATAGGAGGCATATTGTAATCATAATCAAATTTATCCTCCATAACAGAGTGGTACTAAAAGACCAATATCATTATCGTAAATAGGAGGCAAAGTATCATCAAAGAAAATTTTCTCCTCAATGCTTGGGGGACTAAAAAGATCATGAAAACCAGCTTCCCCAAGCTTAGAACTTTCTATATTATTATCAACAATGGTGTTCAAAGCGTTCATACTAATATTACTACCGAGCATGCAAATAAGATTCCATAGGTTTTTTAATTTTCGCATCAAACAATCCATGTTTTAAATCAGGAAATAGAATAAGAAGCTCATTCTTGTCCATTATGCCAAACTAGTGTAAACAAGAAACAAAAAGATGCAATTGCAGGATCTAAAGGAAATAGCTTCGAGTACTTACAACGGCGAAAATAGCTTAGTAGCCGAGATCCGGAGTGTGAGTACCTTTTACCTTTCCTCCCCGGCAACGGCGCCAGAAAATACTTGATGCTGTCCAGGACTGGCGCGTGGTTGACGAGGGAGGAAAGCTTGTTCCTTCAGCTCCCCGGCAACGGCGCCAGAAAATAGCTTGATGTCTACGCACGCTTCTTTTCCTGTAGACAGTGTTGGGCCTCCAAGAGCAGAGGTTTGTAGAACAGCAGCAAGTTTTCCCTTAAGTGGATCACCCAAGGTTTATCGAACTCGGGGAGGAAGAGGTCAAAGATATCCCTCTCATGCAACCCTGCAACCACAAAGCAAGAAGTCTCTTGTGTCCCCAACACACCTAATAGGTGTACTAGTTCGGCGAAGAGATAGTGAAATATAGGTGGTATGAATAAGTATGAGCAGTAGCAACGGTGCCAGAAAATAGCTTGCTGGCGTGTAGTTGATGGTGGTAGTATTGCAGCAGTAGTAACACAGTAGAAACAGTAAACAAGCAGCGATAGCGATATTTAGGGACAAGGCCTAGGGATCATACTTTCACTAGTGGACACTCTCAACATTGATCACATAATAAATAACTCTTTCTCATATGTGCTACATACACTCTTTTGTTGGATGATGAACACATTGCGTAGGATTACACGAACCCTCAATGCCGGAGTTAACAAGCTCCACAATAATGTTCATATTTAAATAACCTTAGAGCATAATAGATCATTGCAAAATAAACCAAGAACTAACATAGTGCACGCACCGTCCACATTACACTATGAAGGAGGAATAGATCACATCAATACTATCATAATGATAATTAACTCCACAATCTACAAGAGATCATGATCATAGCCTACGACAAGAACCACATGGTGCACACACTAGTCACCTTTACACCATGCGGGAGGAATAGACTACTTTAATAACATCACATGAGTAGCACACAACTAGTAGCGATACAAAGCTCATATGAATCTCAATCATGTAAAGCAGCTCATGAGATCATTGTATTGAAGTACATAGGAGAGAGATTAACCACATAGCTACCGGTACAGCCCCGAGCCTCGATGGAGAACTACTCCCTCCTCATGGGAGCAGCAGCGGTGATGAAGATGGCGGTGGAGATGGCAGCGGTGTCGATGGAGAAGCCTTCCGGGGCACTTCCCCGTCCCGGCGGCGTGCCGGAACAGAGACTCCTGTCCCCCAGATCTTGGCTTCGCGATGGCGGCGGCTCTGGAAGGTTTCTGTGGGTTTCGTCGAACGCCATAGGGTTTTCGTGACGGAGGCTTTAAATAGGCGGAAGGGCAGCGTCAGAAGGTCGAAGGGGCGACGACACTGTAGGGCGGCGCGACCAGGGCCTGGGCCCCGCCAGCCTATGGTCTGGGGGCCCAGTGCCCCCCCTCTGGTCCTTCTCGTGTGTTCTGGATACTTCCGGTGAAAATAGGAACCTGGGCGTTGATCTCGTCCAATTCCGAGAATATTTCCTTACTAGGATTTCTGAAACCAAAAACAGCAGAAAACAGGAACTGGCACTGCGGCATCTCGTCAATAGGTTAGTTCCGGAAAACGCATAATAATGACATATAATGTGTATCAAACATGTAGGTATCATCAATAAAGTAGCATGGAACATAAGAAATTATCGATACGTCGGAGACGTATCACTGGTGTCTATCATCTCCAGAAAAAAACATGATACATACAAAAGTAAGACCCCTTGGCTGAGTGAACCATTTAATAACAAAAAAAACTCGAAGTTAATTACTTGATGTGTTAATAAATACACCCAAGACATTGGAGTAGTTATTCAGTTCTACTTGAACTTGATATGCTGAACAACATGCATATGAGCAACCATATTAATGGCCAAACAGTTTAAAAGACAGAGAATACACAAAAACTGAAAATACCATATATGTGTGCACCTCGAAGATCCAAAGTCTGTATTTTCAAAACTACATAATATCTAATGGCCTTTTCAAACTACAATAATATTAAATGCACAACAACTAAGAAACGCCAAAAATATACTCCCAATTGCACGCGGCAATTTAGCGTGACCCATAAAAAATTCCCCACATGGCAAGGTGAAAACCAAAGTTGCCATCACTGTCCTTGCTACACAAACCGGGTGGGTGGCATGGCATCAGGCATGAGCGCTAATTTGAGCACAACATAAATCCTGAAAAGAACTTACGCTCATAATATGGATCGTGATATCCGGGGTCATGTGTTCTATCGTTCACCTATTTACATCAAACAAATCATCCACTGGAGTTTCTCACCTGAACATCTCCCATATTTGATAATACCTAGATAGAAAATGCATCCACTTAGTGCAATCTGAGAAGATTTTTTTGTACATCACCTGAACACCTCCCATATTTCAAAAAAACCTATATAACACATGCATCCACTTTTTTTGTACCTCCATTGCACATGCAGTAAGCAAGCCTTCATATTCTATCTGGGCAAACCGTGATCTAGGCAAATCATATAACCAAGAGATCAGACAACGGACGCCCAGGGCAGAACAGGAGCTTTACGTTAAACTCCGTCCAATTGATGGCTCACCATTATCTTATCCGACGCAGTACAAACAGTAGGTCGGCAGTTTGGTTTATCCGACGATCTCTTGACATCTCTTGCCTAGATAGATTCTTCTAAGAAAGTAAGCCTTTCATGGCTGCCCCCGGTCAGTTCACTTGGCAGCAGTTCATCGGATTCTTAGATGCACTAAGTAAGACCGAGAGGATGGAGAAACAAACCTCAATCTGCTGGCAGCGGTGGTGATTCATGGAGGCACTGGCCGCCGGCAGACATGCATGCTGCTATTGATTTCATCATAATAGCGCATTTGCAAAGGATGCTAGCAAATCAAACTGTTGGAAATAACGACGGGAGAAACTAATGATATATGAAATCAAAATTTTGGTCACAAAGGAGGTACCCCCTGGGGCCTCTCACTCTGAATGTTCCAAGTTCCAACAACAATATTTTTGATTATATATTGTTGACACCCTTTATCAAAGATGCAAATTTATGAGCAATCCATAAGAATATTGGAGGTCTTAGGTAGGTGTACTTGAGCGAATATGCAGCTTATGTCCCTCTCGTAAGAATGCTTCACTGTCTTCCTTGCATCATTGGCATTCTAGCGCAACGACCGATGCCAACATCCCTGCACATCCCGCCTATGGAAATATGCAAAAGGAGGACATGAAATAAATTAATATAATTTTATTTGTTGTAAAACATTAACATGCAAGAAAAAACCTATAAGGATTAAAAGTAACATCATTGCCAAAAGAAGTTCAGTCTTAAGCTTTATAAGTCCCAAATATGTTCACAAATTCTCCTTTCGTACTTACGTTTTTGCACCAATAAAAAAGAACGGAACCGTTAGATCCCATAAACCGGGGAACATGATTCTCAGGAAATAGAGAGTGGGGATTTACCAGCAGAATTGCATCAACTCAATAAAGATTAGATAAATTCGAAATTTCTAATCAGTCAACTTGTGCAAAATATTAGTACCATGAAAGTTGTGATCTTCATGCAAACAAATGCATGGAAAGTTCTGTTCTGTCGCTTTTACCCAGTTCCAAAAAGAGGGATATCAAGATCCGCACATCATTACAACAAAATAGCCAGAAATAAGATCCCAGAATACCCAGTAGCATTGCATCACGGAGGGTGTAGTACATATGGCGAGCTGATCTGTCTGCTAGCGAGCATGCGATATATTAAATCTGTTATACTATGGTTGTTGTCGTGGAAATAATTGACATTATCTATATCATCTATACAGGCGAGAAAAAAGCGAGAGCGTGCATGGGGATCTGGCTAAGAAAAGCCATAGACTGGCTTGCCTGAAAAACACTATCACCCAATTAAGGACCAACTTTTTTTAAAAAAAAGATGGTGAGCATGACATCTTTGTGCATGTTTACTCAAGAAATTAAGGGAGATACTTCGACTTACCAGGCTGTATGTTTTTGCATGCAGTATGAGTACCTAAAAGCTCAACACCAGTGTTAGTTCTACCTGCACGATCCATGGAAAGCTGCAATTAATTCTCTCTTTCAACTTTCAAATTGTCATTTACATAACTGAACTGAATAATAAAATTACACCCAAGAAGATGCAGGAATTGCGGAATTTTTTTTTGTAGATACATGTGAGCATGGCGTTGTTGATCCTTTAGAGCTTGGGAAGATATGCTCAAGCGGGTAGCTAGCAGCCCCATGCCTAGTGATTGGAGCTCGAAATCCATGGCATGCCCAGCGTGGTTGGCAGTGCAAAGAGGATGCCTTTTTACATACCACATGGAAATTAATTCCTCACGATTTGCTAGCATGCTCCTTGCTTAGCATTGGCCAACATCATGGCTAGGCCACCGTGACATGCGCCTGACCAAGCATGGAGAAACGGTGTTCCGGCCAGATGAGATCGGGAGAAATTATTTGCGGTGTTCCGGCCGGCCGGCCGAAAACACAGGAGACCAACTCAAGGGCGGTGGCTGGCCTGAAGCCCTGAACACGCATGGAAGAATTGAAACACCACCATGCAATCCAAACGGAACATAATTAGAAGGATGCATGCAAATTACATTAGGTTTTGATTTGGACGAGGATTTCAATTCGGGTACATAGCAGTCATGTGCCCATCGAGTATAGCTTGAATACAAGGATACCCAACGCGAGAATGCCAAACTGCAAGGAGGATTGACGTAGAGATTGCCGGCGGCTGCCACAACCATGGAATCCAAACGGGAGAAAATATAGATTCGTTTAGGGTTTGAGAGGCACACGGGCAACTCTAATGTCTATTTTTAATCGGAAGTTTACACGCATCTAATGGCATTGGTGGGTAAATTTGTTTCACGTAAGACCCAA
Organism: Lolium rigidum; assembly: GCF_022539505.1. Taxonomy (NCBI): domain Eukaryota; kingdom Viridiplantae; phylum Streptophyta; class Magnoliopsida; order Poales; family Poaceae; genus Lolium; species Lolium rigidum. Next base: position 211,858,961 of record NC_061510.1, read on the forward strand.
TTATTATCCAACAGATCTGTTGGCTACAAATTTTTACTCTATAAAATAGACGGTTGGATGTTTCTGATTATTGTGGTAATTTCTAGGTAACTCTCTTTTTTCTGGTTAACCCGTAATATACTTTTAATATATAATAGATTGGTTTGAAGAGTATATTTTGGACATACAAAGTTTGTTTTATAGGAATTGTATTTTCTAGCGCCTATAGACCCAACGACATAATCAAATGACATTTATACTAATATTTTATACTCTTTTCATAATGTAATGTTTATAAGGGGTAAAATTAAGTGGTATATTTTCTACTTAACCACATAACATGCTAAATATTAATCATACTGTTTTTTGTTATATATTTCGGATTTTTGTCATTGAAAATACACTCACATAATGATGAGCTTAAACAATATCTTTCACTAGAATTTATTTTTCCTTTTTTAGAAGCTTAAAAGAGAAGAGAAAAAGGGCTTAATCACATGTCTTCTTAGATAATTTTATGACGCTTGAGTAAATTGATGAGGACATCTCATCTATTGATACAACCGCTGTACCTACAGCCACACAAATTCAAGGACCAATCACTTGAGCTCGTGCCAAACAACTTAACTATCAGGTACTTTCGTTTCTTGGAACTGTTCCTCATATACATGAGAATATGATGCTGCCTAAATCAGATATGTTTGTTACTCTTAGGAATGATGGACCTAGCATGGATGAGGAGGACAAGCATTGGAGCATGATCACATATGGAGGAGATGGCAGCAAGCACTTGAGGATTGAAGATGACGCCACAAGTGGAGATTTCAGGACTTTGAAGCCACCATAAGAAGAGATGAAGACATGGACGAAATATAGAGTTCTCCACTTCATAATTTCGTCCATAGCATAATATGGTGTTGCGTCACCTTTAGTTTTGGGCCAGACCCATGTCATTTTCGCAGGAATTAAGTCAGCCACTTTTTAGAGTCCGTATTGAAGGGAAGAAAGGCCTTCTAGGGTTTGGTTCGGCCACCATACGTATGGCTGGTCGAAACCCCACCTTTTCCTCCTTTCAATACCCCCATAGCCGTCACGTTTAGACTCGGATTTTGATTAGACTAAAAGTTAGCCATTGCTGCAACTCTCGTGTACTTCTTTTGAGGCCAACACCCAGAACAAGACCGACTATTCAGAATCCCACCTTATTCAATAAAGCTTTCATCTATATTCGCAATATTCTGATTGCATCATTAGTTCTTACTTGTTCTCGATTTCAGGTAGGAATTAAGACCCTCGCTGGTCAGGCTGATCGTGCATCCGCAAGATCAGTAACTCCCGGAGATTGTCCTAGCGATTGCATTGGCGCACGAGCTTTGCACGTGTAGTCGGATCGTCAAGCACGAACTCCACCAACAAATCGACGCTATCATACTCTCATCGAAAGATCGGCCACCTTTTCCCTATCAAGTTGTTGGACCTCCTCGTCATCCAGCACGTTCTCATCTACGTGCTCATCCTCGTTCCCTCCATAATCCTCGTATCCTTCATCAGAAGGCGCGTCATGTGCGGCTGCAGCAGCAGCAGCGGTACCTGTAAAGGTGACAGTGTGTGCACCGTGTGGGTCTCTTAGGCTATATTTCACAGAATACTTATTCACTGTTGAATGGCATAGTGAGGTGCTTATTTATATCTCTTTATGATTGCAATGTGTTTGTATCACAATTTATCTATGTGCTACTCTAGCAATGTTATTAAAGTAGTTCTATTCCTCCCGCACGATGTACTTGGTGACGGTGTGTGCATCCGTGTTAGTACTTGGTTTATGCTATGATTATGATCTCTTGTAGATTATGAAGTTAACTATTGCTATGATAGTACTGATGTGATCTATTCCTCCTACATATGCATGAAGGTGACGAGTGTGCATGCTATGTTAGTACTTGGTTTAGTCTTTTGATCTATCTTACACTATAAGGTTACTAAAATATGAACATTAATTGTGGAGCTTGTTAACTCCGGCATTGAGGGTTCGTGTAATCCTACGCAATGTGTTCATCATCCAACAAAAGTGTAGAGTATGCATTTATCTATTCTGTTATGTGATCAATGTTGAGAGTGTCCACTAGCGAAAGTGTAATCCCTAGGCCTTGTTCCTAAATACTGCTATCGCTGCTTGTTTACTGTTTTACTGCGTTACTACTGCTGCAATACCACCACCATCAACTACACGCCAGCAAGCTATTGTCTGGCACTGTTGCTACTGCTCATATATATTCATACCACCTGTATTTCACTATCTCTTCGCCGAACTAGTGCACCTATTTGGTGTGTTGGGGACACAAGAGACTTCTTGCTTTGTGGTTGCAGGGTTGCATGAGAGGGATATCTTTGACCTCTTCCTCCCTGAGTTTGATAAACCTTGGGTGATCCACTTAAGGGAAAACTTGCTGCTGTTCTACAAACCTCTGCTCTTGGAGGCCCAACACTGTCTACAGGAAAGGAGGGGGAACGTAGACATCAAGCACTTTTCTGGCGCCGTTGCCGGGGAGGAAAGGTAAAAAGGCACTCATACTCCGGTTCCAGGTAAAGTACTTTTCTGGCGCCATTGTGTTTGTGCTCGAAGCTATTTCCTTTAGATCCTGCAATTGAAACTTTTTGTTTCTTGTTTACACTAGTTTGGCATAATGGACAAGAATGAGCTTCTTATTCTATTTCCTGATTTAAAACATGGATTGTTTGATGCGAAAATTAAAAAACCTATGGAATCTTATTTGCATGCTGGTAGTAATATTAGTATGAACGCTTTGAACACCATTGTTGATAATAATATAGAAAGTTCTAAGCTTGGGGAAGCTGGTTTTCATGATCTTTTTAGTCCCCCAAGCATTGAGGAGAAAATTTACTTTGATGATACTTTGCCTCCTATTTATGATGATTATAATGATAGTGGTCTTTTGGTGCCACCTACTATGGAGAGTAAATTTTGTTGTGATTATACTATGCCTCCTACACTTGATGAGAATAATAATGATAGCTACTTTGTTGAATTTGCTCCCATAACAACTAATAAAATTGATTATGCTTATGTGGAGAGTAATTATTTTATGCATGAGATTCATGATAAGAATGCTTTATGTGATAGTTATATTGTTGAGTTTGCTCATGATGCTACTGAAAGTTATTATGAGAGAGGAAAATATGGTTGTAGAAATTTTCATGTTACTAAAACACCTCTCTATGTGCTGAAATTTTTGAAGCTACTCGTGTTTTATCCTCTTATGCTTGTCACTTTGTTCTTCATGAATTCATTTGTGTACAAGGTTCCTTTTCATAGGAAGCATGTTAGACTTAAATGTGTTTTGAATTTGCCTCTTGATGCTCTCTTTTGCTTCAAATATTATTTCTTGCGAGTGCATCATTAAAACTGCTGAGCCCATCTTAACGGCTATAAAGAAAGAACTTCTTGGGAGATAACCCATGTGTTATTTTGCTACAGTACTTTGTTTTATATTTGTGTCTTGGAAGTTGTTTACTACTGTAGCAACCTCTCCTTATCTTAGTTTTGTGTTTTGTTGTGCCAAGTAAAGTCGTTGATAGAAAAGTCAATACTAGATTTGGATTACTGCGCAGTTTCAGATTTCTTTGCTGTCACGAATCTGGGCTAAATTCTCTGTAGGTAACTCAGAAAATTATGCCAATTTACGTGAGTGATCCTCAGATATGTACGCAACTTTCATTAAATTTGGGCATTTTCATCTGAGCAAGTCTGGTGCCATTTTAAAATTCGTCTTTACGGACTGTTCTGTTTTGACAGATTCTGCCTTTTATTTCGCATTGCTTCTTTCGCTGTGTTGGGTGGATTTCTTTATTCCATTACCTTCCAGTAGCTTTGGGCAATGTCCAGAAGTGTTAAGAATGATTGTGTCACCTCTGAACATGTGAGTTTTTGATTATGCACTAACCCTCTAATGAGTTTGTTTCGAGTTTGGTGTGGAGGAAGTTTTCAAGGATCAAGAGAGGAGTATGATGCAACATGATCAAGGAGAGTGAAAGCTCTAAGCTTGGGGATGCCCCGGTGGTTCACCCCTGCATATTCTAAGAAGACTCAAGCGTCTAAGCTTGGGGATGCCCAAGGCATCCCCTTCTTCATCGATAACATTATCAGGTTCCTCTCTTGAAACTATATTTTTATTCAGTCACATCTTATGTACTTTACTTGGAGCGTCTGTGTGCTTTTGTTTTTGTTTGTGTTTGAATAAATTGGATTACATCATGCTTGTATGGGAGAGAGACACGCTCCGCTGGTTCATATGAACACATGTGTTCTTAGCTCATAATATTCATGGCGAAGTTTTCTCTTCGTTAAATTGTTATATGGTTGGAATTGGAAAATGGTAAATGTAGTAATTGCTATAATGTCTTGGGTAATGTGATACTTGGCAATTGTTGTGCTCATGTTTAAGCTCTTGCATCATATACTTTGCACCTATTAGTGAAGAAATACATAGAGCATGCTAAAATTTGGTTTGCATAATTGGTCTCTCTAAGGTCTAGATAATTTCTAGTAAGGTGTTTGAACAACAAGGAAGACGATGTATAGTCTTATAATGCTTGTAATATGTCTTTTATGTGAGTTTTGCTGTACTAGTTCATACTTGTGCTTGCTTCAAACAACCTTGCTAGCCTAAAACTTGTATCGAGAGGGAATACTTCTCATGCATCCAAATACTTGAGCCAACCACTATGCCATTTGTGTCCACCATACCTACCTACTACATGGTATTTTTCCGCCATTCCAAAGTAAATTGCTTGAGTGCTACCTTTAAACAATTCAAAATTTATCACCTCTGATTTGTGTCAATGTTTTATAGCTCATGAGGAAGTATGTGGTGTTTATCTTTCAATCTTGTTGGGCAACTTTCACCAATGGACTAGTGGCTTCATCCGCTTATCCAATAATTTTGCAAAAAGAGCTGGCAATGGGATTCCCGAGTCCCAAATTAATTAACAAAAATAGACACTCCTCCATGGTATGTGATTGTTGGACGGCACCCGAAGGATTCGGTTAGCCATGGCTTGTGTAAGCAAAGGTTGGGAGGAGTGTCATCATAATAAAACTAAAATAAAAAGGCACTCCTTCATGGTATGAGATTGTTGGCGGGCACCCGAGGATTCGGTTAGCCATGGTTTGTGAAAGAAAGGTTGGAAGGAGTGCCACCCAAAAATAAAATAAAATGGGAGCCGCTCTTTGAAGGTTTGTCTGGCAAGGGGGTTAGAGTACCCGCTACCATTCGTTGACAACAACATACACCTCTCAAAACTTTATTTCTATGCTCTCTTTATGTTTTCAAAACCAAAGCTCTAGCACAAATATAGCAATCGATGCTTTCCTCTTTGAAGGACCATTCTTTTACTTTTATTGTTGAGTCAGTTCACCTATTTCTCTCCACCTCAAGAAGCAAACACTTGTGTGAACTGTGCATTGATTCCTACATATTTGCTTATTGCACTTGTTATATTGCTTTGCATTGACAATTATCCATGAGATATACATGTTATAAGTTGAAAGTAACCGCTGAAACTTCATCTTCCTTTGTGTTGCTTCAATGCCTCTACTTTGAATTATTGCTTTATGAGTTAACTTTTATGCAAGACTTATTGATGCTTGTCTACTTATTGATGCTTGTGGCATGGAACATAAGAAATTATCGATACGTCGGAGACGTATCATCTACTTATGATAAAGAATTATATGCGCTGGTTCGGACATTAGAAACTTGGCAACATTATTTATGGCCTAAAGAATTTGTTATACATTCTGATCATGAATCTTTGAAGCATATTCGTAGTCAAGCTAAGTTGAATCGTCGCCATGCAAAGTGGGTTGAATTTATTGAGTCTTTTCCTTATGTTATCAAACACAAAAAGGGTAAAGATAATGTTATTGTTGATGCTTTGTCGCGCCGTTATACTATGCTATCTCAACTTGACTTCAAGATTTTTGGATTAGAAACTATAAAGGAACAATACTTGCATGATGCTGATTTCAAAGATGTGTTGCTGAATTGTAGAGATGGTAGAACATGGAACAAATTCGTCCTCAATGATGGATTTGTGTTCCATGCTAACAAACTATGCATCCCAGATAGTTCCGTTCGTCTTTTGTTGTTGCAGGAGGCGCATGGATGAGGGTTGATGGGTCACTTTGGTGTCAAGAAGACGGAAGATGTACTTGCTGCACACTTCTTTTGGCCACGTATGCGTCGAGACGTTGAGAGATTTGTGGCACACTGCACTACATGTCAAAAAGCTAAGTCTCGCCTTAATCCACATGGTTTATATATGCCTCTTCCTGTTCCTAGTGTACCTTGGGAGGATATTTCTATGGATTTCGTTTTGGGATTGCCTCGTACACAGAAGGGGAGGGATAGTATTTTTGTTGTTGTGGATAGGTTTTCTAAGATGACACACTTTATTCCATGTCATAAAACCCACTGATGATGCTACACATGTTGCTGATTTGTTCTTTCGCGAAATTGTGCGTTTACATGGTGTGCCAAATACTATTGTTTCTGATCGTGATACTAAATTTCTTAGCCACTTTTGGAGATGTTTATGGGCTAAGTTGGGGACTAAATTGTTGTTTAGTACTACATGTCATCCCCAAACCGATGGACAAACTGAAGTAGTAAATAGAACATTGTCTACTATGCTGCGGGCTGTTTTGAAGAAGAACTTAAAATTGTGGGAAGAGTGTTTGCCTCATATTGAATTTGCTTACAATCGTTCGCTGCATTCTACCACTAAGATGTGCCCTTTTGAGATTGTGTATGGTTTTGTTCCACGTGCACCTATTGATTTATTGCCTTTACCATCTTCGGTGCAAAATGATTTGGATGCTACACAACGTGCTGAATTGATATTAAAATTGCATGAGACTACTAAAGACAACATAGAACGCATGAATGCTAAGTATAAAATTGCTGGGGATAGAGGAAGAAAGCATGTTATGTTTGATGTTGGTGATCTTGTTTGGTTACATTTGCGCAAAGATCGTTTTCCTGCATTGCGCAAGTATAAGTTAATGCCTCGTGCCGCTGGTCCTTTTAAGGTGTTAGAGAAAATAAATGATAATGCATATAAACTTGAGATTCCTGCAGAATTGGGTCCGGTTAGTCCTACATTTAACATTCCAGATTTGAAGCCTTACTTTGGTGAAGAAGATGAGATCGCGTCGAGGACGACTTCAATTCAAGAAGGGGAGCATGATGAGGACATCTCATCTATTGATACAACCGCTGTACCTACAGCCACACAAATTCAAGGACCAATCACTCGAGCTCGTGCCAAACAACTTAACTATCAGGTACTTTCGTTTCTTGGAACTGTTCCTCATATACATGAGAATATGATGCTGCCTAAATCAGATATGTTTGTTACTCTTAGGAATGATGGACCTAGCATGGATGAGGAGGACAAGCATTGGAGCATGATCACACATGGAGGAGATGGCAGCAAGCACTTGAGGATTGAAGATGACGCCACAAGTGGAGATTTCAGGACTTTGAAGCCACCATAAGAAGAGATGAAGACATGGACGAAATATAGAGTTCTCCACTTCATAATTTCGTCCATAGCATAATATGGTGCTGCGTCACCTTTAGTTTTTGGCCAGGCCCATGTCATTTTCGCAGGAATTAAGTCAGCCATTTTTTAGAGTGCGTATTGAAGGGGGAAAGGCCTTCTAGGGTTTGGTTCGGCCACCATACGTATGGCTGGTCGAAACCCCACCTTTTTCTCCTTTAAATACCCCCATAGCCGTCACGTTTAGACTCGGATTTTGATTAGACTAAAAGTTAGCCATTGCTGCAACTCTCGTGTACTTCTTTTGAGGCCAACGCCCAGAACAAGACCGACTATTCGGAATCCCACCTTATTCAATAAAGCTTTCATCTATATTCGCAATATTCTGATTGCATCATTAGTTCTTACTTGTTCTCGATTTCGGGTAGGAATTAAGACCCTCGGCTGGTCAGGCTGATCGTGCATCCGCAAGATCAGTAACTCCCGGAGATTGTCCTAGCGATTGCATTGGCGCACGAGCTTTGCACGTGTAGTCGGATCGTCAAGCACGAACTCCACCAACAAATCGACGCTATCATACTCTCATCAAAAGATCGGCCACCTTTTCCCTATCATAAATTATGGTGTGTATTTGGGTTTATTTTAGTATCTTCAAACTCTCCGCAAATATATATAAAGTCTATGGTATAACAAATATCTCGACAGCGTCTTCTAGTGCATAGAATCATAAGGTTTTGTACGAGCTCTCCTTCTACCTTGTTTTGAAGAAACCACAGTAGAGATTCATGCGAAATAATTTACAAGTTTTGTTTTTAAGCTAACATGTTACAGTACCCCCCTTCTCCTCATTTCATTAATGAAACCACAGTTGAGATCCATGCGTTCTAGATTTAAACTGACATGTAATAGAACCTAGCTATTACATTGACATGCGCCTTTTTATTTTGAGCACAGGAAATCCTATAAACTCGAGATTTTCTCCATATTTCTTGCATTGTATCAACCCTATATTGTTTTGTATCCGGAGAACGTCACAAGCAACCTCAATATGATTCAATCCTCATCTCCATTGGCACACATCCCCTCAATCAAGGTAACAACAATTCTGCCGCCACCTTCACGAGTTTTCTGGATCTGCGACAGAAAACCTTATGTTCCTTATTTGCATCTCGTGCCACCTCTAGCACGATCCTTTTTTCATTTTTTAGAGGTAAGAATTCCTTTTTTTTCCATCACATTCAAACTACATAACATGCCCATCTAGCACGATCATTTTTTCCATTTTCTTTGTTTGTTTTTTTGGCCACACATTGTACTTGCCCGGGTAGATGAGGTATATAAACAGGTCATAATCTTCTTTGAATAAGTAGTATGAGACTAAAAATCGTAGTATATTTTTATAAAAATTGAAGGTGAAACAAATTGTAGAGTCCGATGAACAAGTCCTGCCTACACGAGGAACAAAAGCTTAGACTATAAGGAAAAAAATCACACCAGTTACGACCAAAGTTATAACACGAAGGAACAAATCAAATCTACACGGGGGACAAAACTATAAAGTTCGAGGAACAAGTTGCTCCTACAAGAGGAAAAATATTTAGAATTCACGGAACAAAAAAATACACTACTGTTAGGCCAAAAATTACTACATGGAGAAAACAAATTGAATCTACACTAAGAACAAAACAATAAAATAAGGAATGAAATATACGTATTGTGGAACAAATCATAAGTGAAAAGGAAATAATTATTAAGTGTAATAAATTGTTGGCATACATAAAACGAATCATGACGATTGGTGGAAGAAGAATACGAACTTCTCGAACAATCACGAGTAAAAAAAGAAACAAATAAAAATTGGATCATGTTGAACAAATTAAAATACACGAGGAACAAATCTAGACTATTCTCAAAACAAAAATATAGTCCGTTTACAACAAATTTTATCATTGGTGGAACCAAATTTAAATCATGTGAAAAATTAAATACATGATAAACAAATAAACAAGAGCAAAAGCAAAATCTTAGACAAATAGAGAACAAAAGTGTATGCAAAATAAGAGAGTCACTCTCACTTATAAAATCCCCACACCCCCTCCACCCCTCCCTTCCCAATTTCATTAATGAAACCACAATAGAGATCCATGCGACAAGAAATTACAAGTTTTGGATTTAAGCTAACATGTTATAGTAAACCCCCCTCCTCCTCCTCCAAATTTAATTAATGAAACCACAATCCGTGTGACAAGAATCTAGAAGTTCTAAATTTAAGCTAGAATTACAGAACCTAGCTATTATATTGACATGAGCGGTTTTATTTTGAGCATAAGAGCACCTATAAACTTAGGATTTCTCCAGATTGCTTGAATTGTTTCAACCCCACATCATTTTGTCACCTGAGAAGGTCGCAAACAACCTCAAGTTGATGCAATCCTCATGTCCATCAACACACATCCCCTTGACGAGTTGGGCCGCCACCTCAAGCTGATGAAATACTCATCCCCAGTGTCGCAAACAATCTAGGTAACACTTCTACCACCACCTTGATGAGTTTTATGGATCCACGACATAAAACCTTATGTTTCTTATCAGAATCTCGTGGCCCCTATATAAAGGAGGGGAGGTGAAAAGGGAATGGTACTCCAATTGTTTTTCCTAGCCGCAACCCCCACCCCGGCGATGCCGAACCCTAGGTTTGCTCTCTCTTGCCAGAGCACTACCGGCTGCTACCATTGTTTAGATCTAATCTAGACGATGATCTATGGAGGCTTCAAATCTTCATCAATCTTGCTACTCCAGTAAGGTGATATGCTTTGATTTCACATATAAGCGGTGACGCTGACAAGAACATGTGGATATCTCGGAATGTGTGGATGCCTCGGAAATATTTAGAATTCAGATAAGAAAAATTACAGTGCTCTTAGGCCAAAAAAATTATAGCAAGCAGGAGGAAACAAATTGAATCTACACAAAGAACAAAACAATATAAAAGAAGGAACACAATATATATGGACTATGGAACAAAGTATAAGTGCAAAGGAAATTGATGTGGTCTAAGACCTAGATGTGGCCCGATCTTCACAGATTCAGATGGAAACAGAGGGAATCGTGGTGGGAGTGGATGAACACGACGAACACGAGGTGGAAATTGGGGACACACACACACACACAAAACGGGTTTTTTCTCGCTCGCCCGGAACACCAACTTGATATAGGTTGCGAGAAAAGACCTTCCGGTAGAAGTCCCATATCGACAAATCAATGGATAGAACCCTAGAAGCGTGAAAATACCAAATTGATAGAGGTGTAAGCAAAATACCTAAATAAGGTAGAAATGCAAGCAAGAGATATGGTAGAAGTCACCAAAGAGGGGAGATCTTTCGTTTAGTAAAACAAGTGATACAATAGATGTTGAATATAAGGTAGGTAGGGTTTTCCCACAAGGGGCAAGATCATAGCTCAAGTCAAATCTCAAATCAGGTGTAATCTCAGGTATGGACGACTAGGATGTATTTATAGTGCTAGGGAGCGAAGGGGTAAATTACATGGCAAAGAGCCAAGTCAAAACACGATTCGAGTCATTCTGGCGGTAAAATTGGTAGTGCCAATGGTGGAGGCGGTCCAGTGTTCTCATTCTAGCGACAGAACCGGCGGGCTGGACTTCAGCTGGAATTGCACTAAGTAAGGTGTTTTGGTGGTAATTTGGCGGGTAGGCCGGCGGCCCACAGATAGGTGATACGTCCAAAACGTATCTACTTTCCCAAACACTTTTGCTGTTTTTTGCCCTCTAATTTGTGTGTTTTGAATGCAACTAACACGGACTAACGTTATTTTCAGCAGAATTGCTCTCGTATCTCGTTTTAGTGCAGAAATCCAAATTTCAGAAAAAATCCCGAAAAATATTGCAAAATCCATATTTCACCCGAAAACTCACGGAGCCAGAAGACGAGATGGAGAAGGGCCACGAGGGGCCCACACCTACCCTAGGCGCAGGCCAGGCTTGGCCGCGCCTAGGGGTGTTCTGGCCGCCTCGGCCACCCTCTCGACCTCTGCTCCCGACTATATTAAGCCTCTGACCCTAAAATAGAGGGGGGTTCGACGTTTTTCTAGAAAGAGTTCCGCTGCTCCGCCGCCACCAGAAACCCCAATCCGGGGACTAGAAACTCTGTTCTAGCACCTCGCCGGGACGGGAATTGGAGGAGATCATCGCCATCGCCATTAGCGACGCCTCTCCATCAACCATCCATGATTCCCCCATCCATGTGTGAGTAATTCCCCGCTATAAGCTGTAAGGGATGGTAGAGATTGGATGAGATTGTTCATGTAATAGCAATAAGATTGTTATGGGCATAGTGTCTAGTATTCGTTGTTAGTATTTTTGACATTGTTGCAGCTTGTTATGCTTAATGCTTGTCACTTTGGGTCCGAGTGCCATGATCTCAGATCTGAACATGTTATTGATTCATGAGGATAATTTTTTTATCATACCTGCAAGTTGTATACACATATCGTTGTCCAGAACCCGAGGCCCCAAAGTGACAATAATTGGGATAACCAGAGGGGTTGGCTTTGATGTGAGGATCATGTGTATTCACGGAGTGTTAATTCTTTGCTCTAGTACTCTATTAAAATGAGTACCTTAATTACCAGTAGTTTTCCTTGAGGCCCCGCTGCAACGGGCTGGTAGGACAAAAGATGTCGTGCAAGTTTCTCATTGCGAGCACGTACGACTAAATAGCAACACACGCCTGTGATTATTTTATACTAGGATGCTTTTATCATTATTACTTGCAATGTCCACGTCTTGCTTATTATATGAACTATCTCATTCATGCAGCGCCCGTTCATCCATCCCTGTGCCTATAGTATTTTAATCATATTGTCTACTGCAATCATCGCTACTGTTGTTTTTTATTTCATTACTGTTGTTACTTCACTACTTTCTACATCTATAAAACGGTTACAACTTGAAAGGATGAGATGTCGCCTAGAGGGGGGGTGAATAGGAGTTTAAAAAAATGCGAAATTAAACTAACGTTTATTTTACAAGCACAAATTCTAAATATGATAGGCTCACCTAAGTGCAACAACAACTAGAGCTAAGCAAGATAGGCACAGGATATATGTAGCACAAGTGATAGCAAGATATATGTACTTCAAGCACGATGGATATCACAAGGAAATTAAGCTTGGGTATAGAAATAACAGAGGCACGCGTAGACGAAGATGTATTCCCGTGTTCCCTTCCGTTGGAAGAAGGTACGTCACGTTTGGAGGGGTGTGGATCCACGAAGGATTTCCCAATGCCACGAAGGCTCACCCTATTCTCCGAGCCTATTCCACAAAGGAATAGCCCTTTCCTTATGGATAGGTTTTCCTCCACTCCGGAGATGCAAGCTCCACAACCACTTCACAAGCTCCACGAAGGAGAAGCCCGTGCCCCTTCACAATTTTCCACAAAGAGGTCACCAGGACACCAACCAAGCCAACTAGGAGGTCACCCTCCAAGAGTAACAAGCTCACGGTCTCTAAGTTGTATGCACCTAGCCAGTTCACCCATCAGACCATCTGATGGAAGAGATTAGGCAATGCATTTATACTTCAACACTCCCCCTCACGTGTGGCTCCCTCAGGCCTAAACATGGACCGAAAGTGGGCTGCAATATTTTTATTTTATATTGTGCTAGCCGGGTCTTGAACTCAAGACCTCTCGGCTCTGATACCATGTAGAACTGCATGCTCTAACCAATGCAACCAAAAGACCGATCTAAAAGGGAGGACGGGTCATTATACTCTAACAACCACAGCGCGGAAGACGAGAGACATGAATCCCTGCCGCCCCCTTCATCAACGCTACCCGTCTTTGTTCGGCGACGTCTCGGGGGGCGACGAGGGGAGGGAGCCAGTGAGGGGGGTGGTGGCGGTGGGGATTAGGCGAGAGAGGTTCACCTTGACAGAGTCCGTTCGGATGCAGTCCCCAGGGACCCCATTGAGAAGAATTACAGTGTGCCCAATGAGATGGATGCGGGACATCCACTCACACCATAAGTCATCGAAACCTCAAGCACGCAAAATGTCGAGGAGGCTTTTCTAGTTGACAGAGTCAAAAGCCTTGTAGAAGTTGATCTTGAAGACTATGGTGGGTGCCTTACGCAGGTGACAGCACCGGAGGATGTCCGCGGCATAGACGATGTTTTCAGAGATACGGCGTCAGAGAGTGGATGGGCCGTGATTGCTTTCATTGTGCAGTTTTGAAGGGAGATGGGCCGAAATAAGGAAGGGTGAGTCGCGGAGTCCGTTTTAGGCAGGAGGACAAGGAATGCCCTATTGATGCGCGTCAGGTCAATAGAGCCATCGTCGAAAGAGGAGAAGACACGAAGCACATCCTAAGAAACCAAATCCCAAAAAGTGGAATAAAATGAAGGCCCAAAGCCATCCGGGCCAGGGCTAGATGTTTTTCATGGAGGAGAAGGCACGGCGGATTTCCTCTGGAGAGAAGGGGCGACAGGGAAGCCAGAGAGGCATGGGCGGTGGGATACAGGGAGCTGAGGTCAAAACGCCAACCGGTGAGATAGGGATCAAGTTCCACAAGTCGCAACACGGAAGACTTAAACACAACTTCCTAACAACGCCACCCTGCGTCACTAAAAGAAGGCAAAACACTCAACACTACGGAGACCACTACTGCACGACAGATGGAGCGATGAGAGAGACACATCAGAAGAACTTGACGCCAAGTGCAGAAGAGGAGTCCCCTACTCCTGAAGGGCACACCGCTCACACGACTTGACCTTGATGGCTTCAATGAGCAAGGAGATCGCCGTCCTTTCCTTTTTCTTGCTTAGCGGACTCCATAGCTACAAGAAGACAGAATTTTTGAACAAATCATCAGTAGGAGTCAAAATATTTTTTTTCTCAATTAAGGCCTTATTTCTAGTAGTCCAAAGGGACCAAGCAATATCAGCGAAAGACAACCAAAGCATCCTCCTAGAATGGCCAGAGATGCCATTGAGAAGGTAAAAGATTTGATGGAAGGATCTAGGTGCCCACATACACCCCAGGCACTCACGAAAGCAAGCCCAAACAAACTTAGCAAGAGAACAGGTAAAAATGATGTGGTCCTGATTCTCCGGTTCACGACAGAGAGGGCAAAGGCCATCTCCCGGCCCTCTCCTCTTTTGCACCTGATTTTGAGAGGAAGCTTCAGCAGCTATAGTTCCTTAAACGGGAAGACATCAGCGCCCTCATGCAGGGCCTTGTGAAGAGACGCAATAGAGAACAAGCTCGAGGGCTCCAGAATCCAAGACAACCTATGAAGCTCATCATTCAGCGAGACTTCACCCAGCTTTGCTTGCAGGGATCCCCACAGAGCCAGATCAGCAGAGTCCAAGGTTCTTCTAAAGATTGGTCGACCTGTTAGCCTATCTAGGATCTGAACAACAAGAGCCCGAGGATCCGAGCAGATGGCAAACAAATTAAGAAGGGACTTTTCTCACAAGGGAACCTGGTGAAGCCATCTATCCAACCATAAGAGAGATGAGCTCTCCCCGGCTCGTCGGAGCTCCGCGAGCGCGCCTAGTCGTCGAGGACGACGACCTCCGCGTCCTCCATCTCTTCGTCGCCGTCGCTGAAGGACCACCAATCGCCCTCCATGTCCTCGTCGACACCGTCATCGCCCGCCACGGCCTCCACCTCCTCCGCGCGCTGCCGGAGGTTCAACGCGGCAATGGCGGCCTCCACCTCCTCCCGCTCGCGCCAGTCCCTGTCCTCTGCATCCTGCAGGGAGAGGGCGAGCGCAGTGCGCATTACCCGGGCCTCTTCCTCGTCTCCGCGGCGACGGGGTGGTGTGCGCGACGAGGAAGCCGAGGAGGAAGACGCCTCGCCGGCCGGGCGAAAGAAGACGCGGGCCGGGGGAGCGTGCGGCGCCGCCACGTACGGCTCAAGCGACGGCGGCGGGCGCAGACCATGGTTGGTCCACTTGCGTGCCGCCCACCGCTTCACACCGATGCTCCGACCAACTTCGCCCGCGCCTCGTCGCCATAGGGGTGCGGTGACCCGCCCGCCGGTGGCCTGCGGCCGCCACCACCTCCTCCGCTGCGACCTCCTCCGAGGCCGCATCCATCGATGTGGAGCGACATGGCGGCGGTGGATGTGTCGATCTACTAGCCTGCGGCGGGGATTCCTGCCGAAGCTCGATATGTGCGCAGTGGCGACGACGGCTAGGGTTGGGCTGTGCGGCGGAGGAGTGCTGATTGGAATCCGTATCCGGCCGCACAGCCGATACTAGTAGGGGACGAGCAGGCTACGATTGCGTGGCCCGTGAAAATAATTTGCGGGCCGGGCCGTTCACCGGCTCCGTTAGCTCGCCCACTCGACGCTCGGCCCGTGAACTCGCCGGAAAAATACGGATTTTGGCCGTTTAAGGACGACCCTGCTAGAGTTTTCTCTTTCCCTGGGTATCAAGCGCATCGCCTCGCTCCTCCGCTCGGCAACCACGGGAGGGGACCAGGGACTCAGGGAGGGACGCCACTGTTCAGTAGATAAAGGCGAGATGCGCAGCCACGGAGTAGTGGCCAGTGGGGCGTTGGCCGCGGGGCCGTTGAGGCGTCGCCGGAGCTACGGAGGCGGAAGAGGGAGGATGGACGGCCAAGGAGCCCACCGCCCATGGAGGCGCCGTCCTCCACTTCGAACCCTGCTGCCGCCTGCCGGTAGCCTCCCGATGCCGAGTACGCGGACACGCATACAAGCAGGCCTGCCCTATCGCCCATCAGTTCGCTCCTCGCGACAGCGTCGAGGAGCCGCGCGCCGCACTGTGTAGACTCTGCTGCTTGGTTGGTGATGGTGTCTAGGTGCCGAGGCCATGGGCCCACGACCACCATGGCCGGAGATGCTGGCTCGGGAACCCTTCATCTTCATCACACCTGTATCCGTGCGTTACGAAGAGAGGCAGCGTATGCAAATCTCCAACTGCAGCAGCCACTCTAGAGTATATATAGACCCTTGCGCAGCGTGGAGAGGCAACGACGTTCAGGGTTGATCTGATTCTACTGTACGAAGCTAGGTAGATGCACAACATCGATCAGCAGAAACTGTTAACTAAACAAAACGCGCAGAGGTAGCAGCAAAGCATAAGCTGGCCAATGTCAGCTTTCGAGCTCAACTAGAACAAGCAATGGAGATGATCAGAGAAAGAAGAACACGAGAGTTTTGGTGCTGTGTAAAACGTACAGCTTTTCTGTTCTTTGTTCTTGCTATTTATTCAGTATTACATGCGATAACTGAAAACCGAAAACTGGGGCGCACGACGGGCAGCAACGTTGCCATCCCAACGTCTCCTTTGTGCCTCCCTATTCTGCCGCCATGGACGATGCATCGTGCCATCCCACGATTGACCAGGGCGACGATCCTATCTAGAAGGAAAAAGATACCGAGTCGCAGCTCAGTTTATTTTGCACGAAACTGAAACTAAGTAGTGCTAACTGAACTAACTGAAGAAATCAACTAACTGAACAATGTCAGCAGCTGTTTAACTGACAATCTCCCCCTTAATCAGCTGCTGATGTTGATGACGCCCATCTTCCCGCGCAGCTCCTGGAACTTGATGCGAGGCAGCGCCTTGGTCATGATGTCAGCCAGCTGCTCACCAGTGGGAATGTACTCGACGTTGATCTTCCCGTTCTGCACACACTCTCGAATGTAGTGAAAACGAGTGTCGATATGCTTGGTTCTGTCGTGGTACACTGGGTTCTTGCACAGCTGAATCGCGGACTGGTTGTCGATGAGGAGTGTCGCAGCTTCACCAGTACCACCAAGCAGATCGCCGATCATCCTCTGGAGCCAGACACCCTGGCATGCGGCTGCTGTGGCTCCCATGTACTCTGCTTCACAGGATGATAGAGCAACCACCTTCTGTTTCTGAGATTGCCAACAGATGGTGTTCCCCTTGAATCTGAAGATCATCCCAGAGGTGCTCTTCCTATCGTCAACATCTCCGGCGAAGTCTGCATCGCTGTACCCAAGTAACAACGGCTCCCCCGTGCTCCGCTTGTACTTGCAGCCGAAATGGAGAGTCCCTGCAATGTATCGGAGCAATTGCTTCACTGCTGCCCAATGATCAGTTGCAGGGTCCTCCATGAATCTGCTGATGAACCCCACGGCATATGTGATATCAGGCCGTGTGTGCACCAGGTAACGAAGGCTTCCCACCACGCTTCGGTAGAGCTTGGCGTCCACAGCAGGGTTTGTGCTTTCTCTTCGCAGCTTCAGTCGGGGCTCCATGGGTAAGTGCACAGGGTTACACCCAGAGAGCCCTGCCTTCTCCACCAGTTTGGCTGCATAGGCTGCCTGCTTGAGTGTGATGCCATCGCTGCCCTGGCAAACCTCGATGCCCAAGTAGTACGAGAGCAGTCCAAGATCGCTCATGGAGAACGAGGCCTGCATCTGTTCCTTGAACAACTTGATGGCATCTGCGCTGGATCCTGTGACGATCAGATCATCCACATAGACCCCTAGCAGGAGCCGCTCGTCGCCGTTGCAGCGCGTGTATACTGCATGCTCTGACGGACTGCGCCTGAATCCCAACGACAGCAAGGTTTCGTCGAGCTTGATGTTCCAGGCTCGAGGTGCCTGGCGCAGACCGTACAGGGCCTTGGCAAGACGAAGAACCTTCTCTTCCTCGCCCTCTCGCTCGAAACCTGGAGGTTGCGTCACGTACACCTCCTCCTCCAGCTCACCATTGAGAAATGCAGACTTGACGTCGAGGTGGTGCACGCTCCAGCCCGCATCTGCAGCAATGGCTAGCAGCAAGCGCATTGAATCCAGTCGTGCCACTGGCGCAAACACCTCGACGAAGTCAACGTCGGCGCGCTGCACGTATCCCTTGGCGACGAGCCTGGCCTTGTGCTTGATCACCTCGCCTGTGGAGTTCTTTTTCAGTTTGAACACCCACTTGAGGCCAATCGGGCGCTTGCCGGCGGGCAGTGTCGTCAGAGACCATGTCTTGTTCTCTTCAATGGATGCGAGCTCATCCATCATGGCTGCTCGCCACGCAGCATGTGGCTCTGCCTCCTCAAACGTGGCTGGCTCCTCTCCTGCAACGAAGAGCAGGTCGCCAGTCTCGTTCGTCGCGCAGTCGCTGAACACACTGTCCAGCGTGCGGTACCGCCGGGGCGCCTCGTCCCCGATCAGCTCGGCGTCCGGCGTGGCGTCAGGCGGCGGTGACACATAGCCATGGGCCATGCGTCCTCCATCGCTGGTGTCAGGCGCCGGAGCGGACGCTTGGGTGCTTGGCGTGATCGGCGACTCTGGTGGCGACGCGGGTGCATCAGTATTCCCCGTGCTCGCTCGTGGCACAGGTGTGTGTGCCACGTCGACCGCCGCCGGGAAATCGATGATGAACGCTCCTGGGTGCTGCTCCGGGGTGCCCAAGTCCCACGCCGCTGCTTCGTCGAATACGGCGTCGCGCGTGATGATGACGCGGCGCGCCACGGGGTCGTAGACTCGCCATGCCTTGGAGCGTCCGTGCTCATACCCGATGAAGACAGTGCGCTGGCTTCGATCGTCCAGCTTCTTCAGGTTCGGGCGGGTGACCTTGACATGAGCAATACAGCCGAAAGTCCTGAAGTGACTCACGGCTGGCTTCTCTCCATGCCAAGCTTCGTGTGGCGTGGCGCCACGGACGGACTTGGTGGGAGCGCAGTTTAGCAGGTGCACCGCCGTGGTCACCGCCTCCCCCCAAAACTCGTTTGGCACACCTTTAGACTTGAGCAGGCACCTTGCTGTCCCAACCACGGACTGATTGCGCCTCTCGACCACGCCGTTTTGCTGTGGCGAGTAAGGGGCGGTGAGGTGGCGGCGGACACCAAGGTCCGCGCAGTACTCCCCGAACTCAGTGGACGTGAACTCCCCTCCACGGTCCGTGCGGAGGACGCGCAGCTTGATGCGCGTTTCGACCTCGACGCCCGCTTGCCACCGCTTGATCGCCGTCGGAGCTTCATCCTTCCTGCTCAACAAGACCAGCCACATATAGCGAGTCTTGTCATCAACCAGAAGCAGGAAATACCTCTTGCCACCGTGCGTCGGCGGCGAGATGGGGCCGCACAGGTCGCCATGGACGAGGTCCAGGCGCTCACTGGCCCTGTAGTGTGCTTCTGACGGGAACGGAGAGCGTCGCTGCTTGCCGATCAAGCACCCGTCGCACACCTGGCTGACGTGCTCAATCATGGGCATGCCGCGCACCATGTTTCCCTGCGCTAGCTTGCGCAGAGCATCGAAGTTCAGGTGGCTAAAACGCGCATGCCACCTCCACGCCTCTTCGTCGGCTGTGGCAGCCAGGCACACCGGCCTCGTGATCTGGAGGGCCACCGTGTACAGCCGGTTCCCCATCCTTGCCACCTTGACGATGAGGTTGTCGCCGACGTCGCGCACCACCATGAACCCTTTCTTGACGAGGGTGGAACAGCCCACCTCGTCGAGCTGTCCAACTGAGACGATGGATGTGCGCAAGCGTGGTATGAAGTAGACGCGAGAGAGAACACGGTGATTGCCGCCATGCGCGACGAAGACCACGGTGCCGCGCCCTTTGATCTCCACCACCGAACCGTCCCCAAAGCGCACCATGTCGGAGACGTGTCGATCGAGCTCGGAGAAGACGGTGGCGTTGCCGGTCATGTGGTTGGACACACCCGTGTCCAGGTGCCACTTGGGGTCCCTCTCCTCATCTTCTGCACCGAGGCAGGCTTTAGCCCGCTCCTCGTTGAGGTGCACGACCATGTCGTCGTCAGTGGCGTCGTGTTCGGCGGGCATCACCAGCGCCATGAGGAGCGCAGGATCGGCGTCCTCGACCTCGGCCACGTGAGCCTCACCTGTAGCACCACCCTCGTCGCGCTGCTTCTTGCGGCACTCGCGGGCCCAATGGCCTTGCCGCAGTAGCGGCAGTTTCCGTCGCGGCGCGGCGTGCCCTTTCCGGCGCGCGCGGGATCCTTGCCGCGATCGACGTGACCTTTGCCACGTGGCTTCTGGCCGCTACTGGAGCCGCCGCCAGGCGAGCCACGTCCAGATCGCGCCCGCCACTCCTCCTCCGTGAGGAGCAGCTTGGTGGCGCCGTCTTCCTCGGCCTCCTGCTCGAAGCGCTCTTCGGCGGCCTTGAACCGGCCGACGATCTCCTCGATCGACGTGGTGTCCAGATCGACCAAGTTGTCGATGGAGACGGCGAGCTGGGAGAAGCGCTTGGGGACGATGCGGAGCCACTTCTGCATCACCTTTCTGTCGGAGATAGGATCTCCGAGCTCGCCTAGCCTCGCCGTCAGTCCTGTCAGGCGCATTGCCAGATCGTCAATAGACTCACCAGTTTTGTGTCGAAGCTGATCGTACTCCGATCGCAAGGTCTGGGCCTTGGCGTCATGCACCCGATCCGATCCAGCCCGCAACTTTCGGATCGCCTCCCAGGTCGCCTGAGCGGTCTTGTGCTTCCTCAACACCGGCAGCAGCTCTGGCGGAACTGACTAGTAGATCAGCTCCACGGCGCCCCGGTCGTTGCGGTAGCCGTACTCGTCGTCGAGATCTTCTGCGCCCTCGATGGCGCCCCACAGGCCTCGCGCCTGCAGGCTCACCTCCATGAGGAGGCTCCACTGCGCGTAGTTCGAGCTCGTCAGCGGCGGTACGTTGGAAGGACCAGCCACGACCGGCGTGTAAGGCCGCGCCACCGCCAGCTCGCGCCCCTTGGCGGCTGCGGTTGGGTTCCTGACCCTTGCGCGCGGCGACTTGCTGCCGTCGTCGTCCTTGCCAGACGTCGAGTCGCCTGGTGCCATCGCGGATGCAAAGCCCTAGGCTCTGATACCACTTGTCAGCTTTCGAGCTCAACTAGAACAAGCAATGGAGATGATCAGAGAAAGAACACGAGAGTTTTGGTGCTGTGTAAAACGTACAGCTTTTCTGTTCTTTGTTCTTGCTATTTATTCAGTATTACATGCGATAACTGAAAACCGAAAACTGGGGCGCACGACGGGCAGCAACGTTGCCATCCCAACGTCTCCTTCGTGCCTCCCTATTCTGCCGCCATGGACGATGCATCGTGCCATCCCACGATTGACCAGGGCGACGATCCTATCTAGAAGGAAAAAGATACCGAGTCGCAGCTCAGTTTATTTTGCACGAAACTGAAACTAAGTAGTGCTAACTGAACTAACTGAAGAAATCAACTAACTGAACAATGTCAGCAGCTGTTTAACTGACAGCCAAACTAATCCTGAATCGATCAGCTGCTCCGGTACGCCTGTTGAAGAAAATTATTCAATAATCGACGATCTCAAATACGAAATTCACTGGCGAGTCGAATCTTCAGGCAATGAGAAGAAAATAACGCAACTTAGCGTGCAAAGCTGGTGTATTTTGTTTGATCTATGATCTGAAGCTAATCAATGAACTTCTCTTCAATTTTCAGGATCGTAGTAGAATGGTTAATGGATTTCAATCGTCAGTGCAGAATGAAACTAAACTGTAAATGTACTAAATTTCTCTCTTATACTTCTTGGTGTTCATGATTTCAGTTATAAGCATAGGCATTTCAAATGTACATTTCTGATATAGCAGTATAGCACACACTTTCAGTATGCTTCGTTTCTTCTAAGTCACACCCGTGCTGTTATAGCCATTATAAGGAACATGTTGTAGGAGAGGGATCACGGTGAGATCATGAGTGATCGATGGAATTTGCTCATCAAATGCAGTAGAAAATTAAATTACAACAGCTGTACTTGAATTTCTACGTGTCCATTTTTTATTACATAAGTTCAGTTCGGTCTATATGTGTGAAAGCATGCACTTATTGGAAAAATAATGCACCTGAAAAAATAGAAGGAAACATTCAAATGTCAAATTTGATTTTCTATTTACCCGACAAATGTGTTATTTTCCGTATATAGTGTCGAAATAGTGCAGATTTATTGATAAATATCACTTCAAAATATGTCTCACTTTTATTGGGAGAAATCTAAAGAGATATAAGCCTTGACGCATTATATCAAGGTTTCGGGATCCTCATTGCTATAGAGTTGAACTATTCTATCGAGAGAAATCGTAGCAACGCACGGGTATTCAGCTAGTAATATTAAAGCAAATTTAGAAGATTGCAATGCCACAAGGTTCATGCTGGAGGCGTAAATTTAGAAACGAGCACATATGACACGGCAGCTTACCTTAATTTCTTTTTAGATTAAACGCTGCGTATATATTAACCGGCACAGTCAATCGCAAACAAGCTTACAATATAGTCTGGTGGTCCCCCACTACGGGAGAGCCGGCATGTGCCGACGGCCAAATGTCGGGGCCGTCGGCACAGAAGCCCTCGTCGACCGGCGACGGAGTTGACCGTCGGCACAGGCCGGCCGTCGGCACACTGCATGTTACACCGACGGTCACCGTCGGCGCAACGATGGCCGTCGGCACAAAAATATGGCGCCCGAAGGTCACCGTCGGCACAGATTCACCCGTCGGCACAGGCACTGATAGGTGGGCCCAGCCGTTAGGCTGTCACGGCGCCGTCTAGGCTGTGCCGACGGTGGCCCACGGCGCAACCGCGGCCGTCGGCCCAGAGCCTGACAACTGGGTCCCTTCTCCTACTGTGCCGACGGCTGCCCACGGCACAACCTCGGCCGTCGGCACAGCAAATGATGCCCCACCTTTTTTTAACATTTTTTACTACATATACTTGTTAATCCCAATCATTTTTATTTGTTTATTTCTTTCTTACTGCTAGTTTGGCGAACCCCTTTGCGGGAAACCTATATATGTATAAGGGCGGTATAAGGGCACAAAAGTGATATACTTAAGAACTTAAGACCCAGACACGATACAAAACACTTAAATAACTAGACTCACACACATACCAAAGCGCTTACAGAACTAGACCCACACACGAACCGAAACAGTTAAAGAACTACACCCACACACAGGAACCAAAACACTTAAAGAAACTACACCCACACACAGGAACCAAAACACTTAAAGAACTAGACCCACGCACAAACCAAAGCATTTAAAGAACTACACCCACACACGAACAAAGCACTTAACACTGGGTCGACACATGACCCGCTAGACACACGGACTCGACACACACACATATTAATCAGAGAAGTTGAAATCTTCATCCTCGCTGGGGGTGTCCTCTGAAGCGGTGGTTGTGAGGTTCCACGACCACCGTTCATCATTCTCCCCCCATGTCGACGCCTCTCCTTTGGCGTACTCTGCTTCAACCTCGGCCTTCCTCTGCCGCTTTCCCGCCCTCCTCTCTCGCATGTACGTCTGCTTCTCCTTCCAGAATGCGCGCGTTGCCTCGACGTCTCCGGGATGGTCTCTACGCCACTGTGCCATGAACTGCTCGTCCGCCTCGGTGGTATCAATCCGCCGCTGGCCAGCCCTGTACCGCCGCGCTTCACCCTGTGAGCGAAGTAGCGGCTCGGTAGAGAGACTCGAGCTTCCGTCGAGACCCGACCTCCGGGAAGTTCATTTCGTGGCGCGGCCGGCCAAACCTCCAAGCCGCAACGTCGTATGCGCGGGCAGCAGCCTCCTTCGTGTAGAAGGTGCCGAGCCACACACGTGTACCACCGGCGGTGATTTCAGCCGCGAAATGTCCCGCAGGCCGCATGCGAACGCCGATGAAGCCCGTGTTGCTACGGCGACGAGGAGCCATCTCAGCGGCAGCTCAGCTCAGAGGATTTTGTGGTTCTATTGGATGAGAGAAGTGATGAAGGGAGAAATGTTGCTGGTGCTGTTAGTGGAGAAGACATGGCTATATATAGGCTGACGAGGGGCTGAAACGGTGGTAAAACATGGCGGGAGAGAATGGGCGGGAAAGGGTGGGCGGGAAAAAAGGGCGGGAGAGAAGCAGCGGGAAAGGGTGGGCGGGAAAAAAGGGCGGGAGAGAAGCAGCGGGAAAGGGTGGGTGGAAAAAAAAGGGAGAGAGAGAAGCAGCGGGAAAGGGTGGGCGGGAAAAAAGGGCGGGAGAGAAGGAGCGGGAAAGGGTGGGCGGGAAAAAAGGGCGGGAGAGAAGCAGCGGGAAAAAAAAGGGCAGGAGAGAAGTAGCACGAAAGGGATGCAGTCTTAGGGAATGGCCCCAAAAGTTGTGTGTTGCCACATGGCATGCACAAAAGTGATTTGAGATGGTTCTATATCCAATGCTACCCCCTCCGGGTGTGCCCGGCTTCTCGGACATGGGGTTCCTACACTTAGGCAGATTCTGCATGTATAGGGGGAACTCCCTCGGAGGTGAACCGGAGAGAACCTTGGGATCATATGGGATGATCCTTGTTTCCACATGTACCTATGACCTAACCAAGCTCAAACGTAGGCATACGCCCACCGGGGGATCCCCGATGGGATGCAGTCAAAGGGGTAGACGGCGCGGTCAACAGAACTAGGGTTTCGTTAGAAATCGAGCATCGGATCTAGGGAATGGCCCCAAAAGTTATGTGTGTCCACATGGCATGCACAAAAGTGATTTGAGATGGTTCTATATCCAATGCTACCCCCTCCGGGTGTGCCCGGCTTCTCGGACATGGGGTTCCTACACTTAGGCAGATTCTGCATGTATAGGGGGAACTCCCTCGGAGGTGAACCGGAGAGAACCTTGGGATCATATGGGATGATCCTTGTTTCCACATGTACCTATGACCTAACCAAGCTCAAACGTAGGCATACACCCACCGGGGGAACCCCGACGGGATGCAGTCAAAGGGGTAGACGGCGCGGTCAACGGAACTAGGGTTTCGTCAGAAATCGAGCATCGGATCTAGGGAATGGCCCCAAAAGTTATGTGTGTCCACATGGCATGCACAAAAGTGATTTGAGATGGTTCTATATCCAATGCTACCCCTCCGGGTGTGCCCGGCTTCTCGGACATGGGGTTCCTACACTTAGGCAGATTCTGCATGTATAGGGGGAACTCCCTCGGAGGTGAACCGGAGAGAACCTTGGGATCATATGGGATGATCCTTGTTTCCACATGTACCTATGACCTAACCAAGCTCAAACGTAGGCATACGCCTACCGGGGGAACCCCGATGGGATGCAGTCAAAGGGGTAGACGGCGCGGTCAACAGAACTAGGGTTTCGTCAGAAATCGAGCATCGGATCTAGGGAATGGCCCCAAAAGTTGTGTGTGTACACATGGCATGCACAAAAGTGATTTGAAATGGTTCTATATCCAATGCTACCCCCTCCGGGTGTGCCCGGCTTCTCGGACATGGGGTTCCTACACTTAGGCGGATCTCGCATGTATAGGGGGAACTCCCTCGTAGGTGAACCGGAGAGAACCTTGGGATCATATGGGATGATCCTTGTTTCCAAATGTACCTATGACCTAACCAAGCTCAAACGTAGGCATACGCCCACCGGGGAACCCCGATGGGATGCGATCAAAGGGGTAGACGGCGCGGTCAACATAACTAGGGTTTCGTCGTAAATCGAGCATCCGATCTAGGGAATGGCCCCAAAAGTTGTGTGTGTCCACATGGCATGCACAAAAGTGATTTGAGATGGTTCTATATCCAATGCTACCCCCTCCGGGTGTGCCCGGCTTCTCGGACATGGGGTTCCTACACTTAGGCAGATTCTGCATGTATAGGGGGGGCACTCCCTCGGAGGTGAACCGAAGAGAACCTTGGGATCATATGGGATGATCCTTCTTTCCACATGTACCTATGACCTAACCAATCTCAAACGTAGGCATACGCCCACCGGGGGAACCCTGATGGGATGCAGTCAAAGGGGTAGACGGCGCGGTCAACAGAACTAGGGTTTCGTTAGAAATCGAGCATCGGATCTAGGGAATGGCCCCAAAAAATTTTTGTGTCCACATGGCATGCACAAAAGTGATTTGAGATGGTTCTATATCCAATGCTACCCCTCCGGGTGTGCCCGGCTTCTCGGACATGGGGTTCCTACACTTAGGCAGATTCTGCATGTATAGGGGGGAACTCCCTCGGAGGTGAACCGG
Source organism: Lolium rigidum (assembly GCF_022539505.1). Lineage (NCBI taxonomy): Eukaryota > Viridiplantae > Streptophyta > Magnoliopsida > Poales > Poaceae > Lolium > Lolium rigidum. The sequence goes on from NC_061510.1 coordinate 211,885,518, forward strand.
AGAGAACCTTGGGATCATATGGGATGATCCTTGTTTCCACATGTACCTATGACCTAACCAAGCTCAAACGTAGGCATACGCCCACCGGGGGAACCCCGATGGGATGCAGTCAAAGGGGTAGACGGCGCGGTCAACATAACTAGGGTTTCGTCAGAAATCGAGCATCAGATCTAGGGAATGGCCCCAAAAGTTGTGTGTGTCCACATGGAATGCACAAAAGTGATTTGAGATGGTTCTATATCCAATTCTACCCCCTCCGGGTGTGCCCGGCTTCTCGGACATGGGGTTCCTACACTTAGGCAGATTCTGCATGTATAGGGGGGAACCCCCTCGGAGGTGAACCGGAGAGAACCTTGGGATCATATGGGATGATACTTGTTTCCACATGTACCTATGACCTAACCAAGCTCAAACGTAGGCATACGCCCACCGGGGGACCCCGATGGGATGCGATCAAAGGGGTAGACGGCGCGGTCAACGGAACTAGGGTTTCGTCGTAAATCGAGCATCGGATCTAGGGAATGGCCCCAAAAGTTGTGTGTGTCCACATGGAATGCACAAAAGTGATTTGAGATGGTTCTATATCCAATGCTACCCCTCCGGGTGTGCCCGGCTTCTCGGACATGGGGTTCCTACACTTAGGCGGATCTCGCATGTATAGGGGGAACTCCCTCGGAGGTGAACCGGAGAGAACCTTGGGATCATATGGGATGATCCTTGTTTCCACGTGTACCTATGACCTAACCAAGCTCAAACGTAGGCATACGCCCACCGGGGGAACCCCGATGGGATGCAGTCAAAGGGGTAGACGGCGCGGTCAACAGAACTAGGGTTTCGTCAGAAATCGAGCATCGGATCTTGGGAATGGCCCCAAAAGTTGTGTGTGTCCACATGGAATTCACAAAAGTGATTTGAGATGGTTCTATATCCAATTCTACCCCCTCCGGGTGTGCCCGGCTTCTCGGACAGGGGGTTCCTACATTTAGGCAGATTCTGCATGTATAGGGGGGAACTCCCTCGGAGGTGAACCGGAGAGAACCTTGGGATCATATGGGATGATCCTTGTTTCCACACGTACCTATGACCTAACCAATCTCAAATGGAGGCATACGCCCACCGGGGGACCCCCGATGGGATGCAGTCAAAGGGGTAGACGGCGCGGTCAACAGAACTAGGGTTTCGTCAGAAATCGAGCATCAGATCTAGGGAATGGCCCCAAAACTTGTGTGTGTCCACATGGCATGCACAAAAGTTATTTGAGATGGTTCTACATCCAATGCTACCCCCTCCGGGTGTGCCTGGCTTCTCGGACATGGGGTTCCTACACTTAGGCAGATTCTGCATGTATAGGGGGAACTCCCTCAGAGGTGAACCGGAGAGAACCTTGGGATCATATGGGATGATCCTTGTTTCCACATGTACCTATGACCTAACCAAGCTCAAACGTAGGCATACTCCCACCGGGGGACCCCGATGGGATGCGATCAAAGGGGTAGACGGCGCGGTCAACGTAACTAGGGTTTCGTCAGAAATCGAGCATCGGATCTAGGGAATGGCCCCAAAAGTTGTGTGTGTCCACATGGCATGCACAAAAGTGATTTGAGATGGTTCTATATCCAATGCTACCCCCTCCGGGTGTGCCGGCTTCTCGGACAGGGGGTTCCTACACTTAGGCGGACTCGCATGTATAGGGGGAACTCCCTGGAGGTGAACCGGAGAGAACCTTGGGATCATATGGGATGATCCTTGTTTCCACATGTACCTATGACCTAACCAAGCTCAAATGGAGGCACACGCCCACCGGGGACCCCGATGGGATGCGATCAAAGGGGTAGACGGCGCGGTCAACAGAACTAGGGTTTCGTCAGAAATCGAGCATCGGATCTAGGGAATGGCCCCAAAACTTGTGTGTGTCCACATGGCATGCACAAAAGTGATTTTAGATGGTTCTACATCCAATGCTACCCCCCGGGTGTGTCCAGCTTCTCGGACAGGGGGTTCCTACACTTAGGCAGATTCTGCACGTATAGGGAGGAACTCCCTCGGAGGTGAACCGGAGAGAACCTTGGGATCATATGGGATGATCCTTGTTTACACATGTACCTATGACCTAACCAAGCTCAAATGGAGGCACACGCCCACCGGGGGACCCCCCATGGGATGCAGTCAAAAGGGTAGATGGCGCGGTCAACAGAACTAGGGTTTCGTCAGAAATCGAGCATCAGATCTAGGGAATGGCCCCAAAACTTGTGTGTGTCCACATGGAATGCACAAAAGTGATTTGAGATGGTTCTACATCCAATGTTACCGCCCTCCGGTGTGTCCGGCTTCTCGGACAGGGGGTTCCTACACTTAGGTAGATTCTGCATGTATAGGGGGAACTCCCTCGGAGGTGAACCGGAGAGAACCTTGGGATCATATGGGATGATCCTTGTTTCCACATGTACCTATGACCTAACCAAGCTCAAATGGAGGCATACGCCCACCGGGCCCCGATGGGATGCAGTCAAAGGGGTAGACGGCGCGGTCAACAAAACTAGGGTTTCGTCAGAAATCGAGCATCGGATCTAGGGAATGGCCCCAAAACTTGTGTGTGTCCACATGGCATGCACAAAAGTTATTTGAGATGGTTCTACATCCAATGCTACCCCCCCCCGGGTGTGTCCGGCTTCTCGGACAGGGGGTTCTACATTTAGGGAGTAAATAGGGTTTAGGGTTATGGTTAGGATTAGTGTTAGGGTTAGTATTTGAGATGATCTATTCTCTTCTTATTTTTTTGGAATAAATAGTGACAATGTTTATTTAAAAAAAGTAAAAAAAGGAAAAATAAAAAAAGGAAAAAAAACTTGTGCCGACGGTCACCGTCGGCACAACCGGGTTTAGGGTTAGGGTTAGGATTAGTGTTAGGGTTAGGATTAGTGTTAGGGTTAGTATTTGAGATGATCTATTCTCTTCTTATTATTTGGAATAAATAGTGACAATGTTTATTTAAAAAAATAAAAAAAGAAAAAAAACTTGTGCCGACGGTCACCGTCGGCACAACCGGGCCGTCGGCACAACCAGGACACTTAACTGTGTCGACACAGCGGGGCCACCGAGCCCATCTCCTCCACGCCCGCGCCCTGCCCCCGCACACGCGCCCACGCCCTGTCCGCTACGCCGCCGCCATCCCCCTCCCGACCGCGCCGCCACCACCCGCCGCAACCCGCGCCGTCCGCCAGATCCCGCCGTCGCCCCGGCCTCTCAGCCCACGGCCCCGCGCCGCCACCCGCCTCCGCGCCGCCCCCGCAGCAGCCGAGCACGCCGCCCCCAGCAGCCCACCGCCGCGCTCTGTGCCGCCGCCCCGGCCTCTGTGCCACCGCCCCGGCGTCGCAGTCCACCGCCGCGCTGCCCCGACCCGCACCCCATCCCGGCCGCGCCACCACCCGCCTCCGCGCCTCCCCCGCAGCAGCCGAGCCCGCCGCCCCGCAGCAGCCCGCCGCCTCGCAGCAGCCCGACCGTCGCAGCAGCTCGCCGCCTCACCGGCCCGCCGCCCCGCATAGCCGCCGCCCTCACCGGCCGGCCATATTATTGTAAGCTCCATTTTGTTTCTTTTTTGTAGCTTTTTACTAGTAGGAATTAGCTTTTTAGTAGTATGAAAATGAAATAGAAATAGGAAAGATGAAATGGAATAGAAATAGAAAATATTGAAATGAAATTGAAATGAAATTGAAATTAAATAGGAAATGGAATAGAAATAGGAATTGGTAAAATATTGAAATGAAAATGAAGGAATAGAAATGGATATTGAAATGAAATAAATTAGAATTTTGTAGAAATGCATTTGTTTTATCAATTGATGAATTTGCATTGACAAATTTTTATTATTCTAACTAGGTCCCGTAGTGAGCATCCCGCGTGACGATCCCGGATCTTGCGGCGCATCTCTACGGCCGTCGACATCGCCGGTTGTTCGACTACTTCCTCTACGGCCGAGGGTGAGCTGAATTGCCGACTCCCCTCCGCATTTTTTATGTCACTAGATTTAATTTCTCCGTCAAGTCGCGTAACCTAGGTGTCAATTCCCGTCGGCAAGCGTTACGCGGATAAATATGCATTAGTGGTCAAGCATATTTTGAACCGTAACGCTTGTGGCATTTACGGGACAGTCGCCGGACCCGTAGTTGGGTACGTTTTCCATGTTCTGCTCGGGTGCGAGACAGGATTTCGTCAGCGCCTCCCTGTTGTTCTCCGGATGCACATCCTCTCGGCTTTTTGCCGAGACGTGTATCGGGAGAGCAGCGGGGAGGTGCTGCCGAAATTCTGTCTCGCACCCGAGCAGAACGTGGAGAACGTACCCAACTACGGGTCCGGGGGTTGCTAGGAGCCCACCTAGTAGAGATGTAGGTTGATGCACGCGTTTTCGCCGGTAGAAAAATAAAAATATGATGCATTCAATTTCATGCTACTATTTGTTGTTTGTCACGCAATAAAGCGGGATGGCCGATAATGAGTGGATGTACGGTGGCCGTGTTAGTTCGACTCAAGTGACGAGATGAATGGAAATGGAAGACCGATTTGTTAGTGAAGGAGTTAGCTCGTGGTTCGAAGGGGGTCGTTCGTCCCCGTTGCCCTTGCGATGTACTGCAGGAGGCGTCATCCTAAGGATATTCTAGAGATGACTAAACACCTTTGGTGGAATGGGTATATGCGTGACTACGACCCGCCGGTCGACTTTTCTCGGCACGAACGCGATAGATGTGAGGTGATGCTGCAGCGGATCGATGGCAATGAGAACGATGGCATCTTAAACTTGCTAGATGATCTTCGGGATGCTGACATGCTAGAGTTACCATGGGACGAACAGTCTGAACCGGAGGAACCGCCTGAACCGGAGGGACCGCCACAACCGGAGGAACTTCCAGAGGAGGAACCTGAGCCAACCGCGAGGGCCTTCATTGATATGATGGCCTCAGCTAGGAGGCCTCTATACCCGGGTGCAAAAATGTCTCAACTTGATGGCATCACGCAGTTGCTAGCCGACAAGTGCAAGTTTGAGAGTACTCGAGCATCCTTTGAAAAGACTGCGAACACGAGTAGGTAACATGTTGCCCGAAGGTCATTGCTTGCCCAAGACCATGTACGAAACGAAGAAAATCTTGAAAGCATTGAAAATGGATTATGTAACATATGATGTCTGTCCAAAACTTTGCCTTTTGTTTTGGAAAGACTATGCGGATGACAAGTACTTGTGCCAAGTGTGGTCACTCTAGGTATCATGAGGTAGATGTAGGCAATGGTCGAAGAGGCGAGACAAAAGTAGCCATAAAGATTCTTCGTTATCTCCCATTCATCAAAAGAATCCAACGGCTTTACATGTTCGAGGAGACTGCCAAGCAGATGATATGGCATAAGACCGGGATAAGATTGCAGGACGAGAAGAAACGGGTACCCATGGTATATCCATCTGATGGTCAATCATGGAAGCACTTCGATGAAAAGCACCCAAATGAGGCAAGTGAGGCTCGGAATGTTAGAATTGCGATAGCAACCGATGGATCCAACCCATATGGTATGTCGACTGCCGCGTACAGCTGCTGGCCCGTGTTTGTTATTCCGCTCAATCTCCCTCCTGGAGTCGTAATGCAAAGGAAGAACATATTCTTGTCGATGATCCTTCCAGGGCCTGAATATCCAGGGAAGAAATTGAGTGTCTTAATGCAACTACTTGTGGATGATTTGCACCACTCGTGGCATCACGGTACATTAACATACGACCGAGCATCAAAGAGAAACTTCATCATGAAAGTTTGGTTCCACTATTCGATGCATGACCTACCCGGGTATGCCCTATTCTGTGGGCATAGTACAGCTGGTAAGTTTCCATGCCCAGTGTGCAGGCACGAACTAGAATTCAGGCACCTAAAAGCTGGACACAAATATGTTGCCTTTGACAAACACCGCAAGTTCCTCGAGTCCAGGGCATCGGTTCGGATCCGACAAGAAGAACTTCACGAAAGGCGTAGTTGTGCTTGAACATAAAGAAATACCAAAGTTCGATGGTGCAACCGTTGATGCTCGAGCTACGTGCTCTCCGGCCTAGTAAGGAACCCGACCACCAATTTGAGGGATATGGTAAAACGCACAAGCTGGACTCACATAGCGGGCATAACGGAGCTCAAGTATTACAAGGACCTTGAACTTCCCCATAATATCGATATGATGCACACCGAAAAGAATTGCGGGGAGGCATTCCTTAACACCTGCTGCAACATACCGAGGCAAGTCAAGGGATAATGTTTCAGCTAGAGTCGATATTGAGGAGATATGTGACAGGGTGGCTCTACACATGCAGCCTCCTGAGGGCAATCGAAAAGGTTGGTTAAAGCCGCATGCCAAGTATTGTCTTGATAGCGCCGACAAGAAGGAGGCATTTACGTGGCTCAAATATGACGTGATGTTCCCTGATGGTTATTGTTCGAATATGAGTAAGGGAGTCAATCTTGCTACAGGAAAAATAAACGGGCACAAGAGTCACGACTATCATATATGGATTGAGCGGGGGATGCCGGTGATGCTTCGAGGGTATCTCCCCGATCATGTCTGGCGAGTGCTTGCGGAGGTGAGCCATTTTTTCCGCACGGTCTGTGCTAAGCAGATATGTACCGAGGTGATTGAGAAGCTGCAGGAGCAAGTGCCGGACATGCTATGCCGGTGGCAAGGCTGGTGCCTCAAAAGTGGAGAACATTTCGCCAGAAGAGAAGGATTGCATAATGCTTTACGTGCTTATGAACATGGAGGAAGTGGTCGATTTCATGAGGTAAAATGATGAACCAATTACTTTGCAACCAGTAACTTGGTTTTGGTCTAATACATATTTTCTCCTTTCAGCCAATTCCATGATGAAATGTGGTCAGGAAGAAATGGTCCCACTCCCACGCAGTGGTACACTCTTCTGAAAGAGGGTGCCCCACCCTTAAATAAAAGCTTCGTGAACTGGTTCCATGAAAAAGTAATTTCTCAAATGTTCCTCTTACTTTGCAATCCGTGACTTGTCTTATTACACGTAACTAATGCACGAGAATAATCTGAACTGAACCTGTAGGGAGCTGATCCCAACGTTGAGATGACGGACGAGTTGAGATGCGTTTCCCAGGGTTTTAACCGTAGAGTCCATACGCATGAGAAGTATGATGTAAATGGGTATCGCTTCCATACGGAGTTTCACCAGAAGAACCGGCCTAATGCAAAAACAATAAATACTGGGGTCTACACCCGCGGAGCCGATGATCTTGATTACTATGGAAGGTTACAAAAGGTATACGAGTTGACGTTCAACAACGCAAACATAGAACTCAAGCTCTTCGTGTTCAAATGCCATCGGTTTGACCCACACGGTGGAATGAGAAGCACCCCCTCCATTGGTTTAGTTGAAGTTAGGCCTACAACCACCTACAGCGGATCCGACGTCTATGTTGTGGCTCACCAAACCAAGCAAGTTTATTATTTGTCCTACCCATGTCAGAATGAGGAACTCATGGGCTGGGAAGTCGTGTTCCAGGTATCGCCACATGGTAAGCTACCCATCCCCTCCGAGGACGATTACAACAACATTGACCCGGTAACATATGAGGGAATTTTCTATCAAGAGGAAGAGCAGTTCGGGGACCTTCAAATAGACATAGGTCTTCGAGGAGCTCCACAACGATGTACAAATGCGTGGTGAGACCGTGGTGGACCCGAAGGACATAGCTATGCTCACCAAGCGCCATGCGAACAAAGACAACATTGTCGAGACTCAACCGGAACCCAATGCCGACCATGAATACTCATATGATACTGATTTTGATAGTGAGGTTGAGAACCCAATGCCTAGAGATGAGAGTGGTGATGAATGGTGAGGGTCTTTTATGCTTAGTACCTACATTATCATTATGCTTAATACATACATTTGTCATTATGCTTAGTACCTACATTATCATTATGCTTAATACATACATTTGTCATTATGCTTAGTACCTACATTGTCATTATGCTTAATACCTACATTTTTCATTATGCTTAGTACCTACATTTGTCATTATGCTTAGTGTTTACTCATTTTCAACATGCTTATTAATTATTTTCTCTTTTCTTATGCGGGTAATTGCCCAATATGAGCGGACGGAAGGCATCATCGAGCTCCTTGCTTGATCGGATGCATCGGCGGAAGCCGGGGCCGAGTGCTTCCGGACGGAGTGGAAGACCCATTGTTCCCACCCGGCGTTACGAAGACGCGAGACGGAGGACGGGGAGGACGAGGGGGTGGACGAGGGGGTGGACGAGGCTGGAGGACGAGGGGGAGGACGAGCTGGAGGACGAGGGGAGGACGGAGCTGGAGGACGAGGGGGATGCACGGCTCCTTCTAGGCTGACATTCCCTGCGCTTGGCTCAGTGGCTTCACAGTCTATGGACGAGGAGGAGGACACTAGGGAGGAGGAGGAGGAGGACACTAGGGAGGAGGAGGAGGAGTCTAGGGACGAGGAGGCTTCGACGGAGATGGCTCCGAAGAAGTTGCGGATTCGTGGGGAAGCGCAGGTTCCCGATGAGAGTAAGGAACCTGCTACGGAGGATGACAAGTGGCTCCTTTTCCCAGGAAAGATAGAGTAAGTAGTTAGGTGATTTCATTTTCGTTATGACACTTAGCATTTTCTAATGTTTGATAATTGTGCAGAAATTTCACATATACGGGGAAGAATGTCCGCGTGCCAGGGAGTCTGATTGGAGCTGCTATTAGGAAGTATCGGCCGGGGATGTACACTCCGGTCCTTGGAGGCGAGTCCAAGCTAGCCTACACTTGGGAAGACTTTGAGATAGCGCCTTACCCTGGCTTTACTTCCGCCGCCGACGCCGTGATCAAGAAGTTTTGGGTACGTAATGCATACTCTTTGGGTTTCGTTCATATGTAGTTGATAACCCCATCGTGATAACTCATGCCTCTCACACTTTCTGTTATGCTTGATTGCAGCGCAATTATAGGGTGGCGACTGAGCATAAGGAGAGGGCGGACGTGATCCTCCGTAATGAAGGAGATATGCCCTAGAGGCAATAATAAAAGTGGTTATTATTTATATCTCTATGTTTATGATAAATGTTTATATGTCATGCTATAATTGTATTAACCGAAACATTAGTACATGTGTGATATATAGACAACAAGAAGTCCCTAGTATGCCTCTTAAACTAGCTTGTTGATTAATGGATGATTAGTTTCATAATCATGAACATTGGATGTTATTAATAACAAGGTTATGTCATTATATGAATGATGTAATGGACACACCCAATTAAGCGTAGCATAAGATCTCGTCATTAAGTTATTTGCTATAAGCTTTCGATACATAGTTACCTAGTCCTTATGACCATGAGATCATGTAAATCACTTATACCGGAAAGGTACTTTGATTACACCAAACACCACTGCGTAAATGGGTGGCTATAAAGATGGGATTAAGTATCCGGAAAGTATGAGTTGAGGCATATGGATCAACAGTGGGATTTGTCTATCCCGATGACGGATAGATATACTCCGGGCCCTCTCGGTGGAATGTCGTCTAATGTCTTGCAAGCATATGAATGAGTTCATAAGAGACCACATACCACGGTACGAGTAAAGAGTACTTGTCAGGAAACGAGGTTGAACAAGGTATGGAGTGATACCGAAGATCAAAGCTCGGACAAGTAAAATATCGCGTGACAAAAGGAATTGGTATCGTATGTGATTGGTTCATTCGATCACTAAAGTCATCGTTGAATATGTGGGAGCCATTATGGATCTCCAGATCCCGCTATTGGTTATTGGTCGGAGTGAGTACTCAAACCATGTCCGCATAGTTCACGAACCGTAGGGTGACACACTTAAAGTTGGATGTTGAAATGGTAGTACTTGAATATGGAATGGAGTTCGAATATTTGTTCGGAGTCCCGGATAAGATCCCGGACATCACGAGGAGTTCCGGAATGGTCCGGAGAAAAAGATTCATATATAGGATGTCATTTTATGTGAATTAAAATGTCGCGGAAGGTTCTAGAAGGTTCTAGAAAAGTCCGGAAGAAACCACCAAGGAAGGTGGGGTCCACATGGGACTCCACCTCCATGGCCGGCCAACCCTAGTGGGGGAGGAGTCCCAAGTGGACTCCCCCTTAGGGGGCCGGCCACCCCCCCATATGGGAGGTGGAACTCCCACCTTGGTGGGAGTCCTAGCTTGGCTAGGTTTCCCCCCTCCTATGGAAGGTTTTTGGTTCGGGTCTTATTCGAAGACTTGGACACCACCTCTTGGGGTTCCACCTATATAATGAGGGGCCAAGGGGAGGGGGCCGGCCACTCAAGAACCACCAAGGTGGCCGCACCCCATAGTGGCCGGCGCCCCCCTCTCCCCAAACCCTAGCCGCCCCGCTCCTCCACTTCCCGCACGCTTAGCGAAGCTCCGCCGGACATCTCCACCACCACCGACACCACGCCGTCGTGCTGTCGGATTCAAGAGGAGCTACTACTTCCGCTGCCCGCTGGAACGGGGAGGTGGACGTCGTCTTCATCAACAACCGAACGTGTGACCGAGTACGGAGGTGCTGCCCGTTCGTGGCGCCGGAACCGATCGTGATCAAGATCTTCTACGCGCTTTTGCAAGCGGCAAGTGAACGTCTACCGCAGCAACAAGAGCCTCATCTTGTAGGCTTTGGAATCTCTTCAAGGGTAAGACTCGATACCCCTCGTTGCTACCGTCTTCTAGATTGCATCTTGGCTTGGATTGCGTGTTCGCGGTAGGAAATTTTTGTTTTCTATGCAACGTTATCCTACAGGTGGTATCAGAGCCGTGTCTATGCATAGATGGTTGTACGAGTAGAACACAATGGTTTGTGGGCGTTGATGCTCTTGTTATCTTTAGTTGAGTACTTTGCATCTTTATGGCATAGTGGGATGAAGCGGCTCGGACTAACTTTACATGACCGCGTTCATGAGACTTGTTCCTCGTTCGACATGCAACTTGTATTGCATAAGAGGCTTTGCGGGTGTCTGTCTCTCCTACTATAGTAAAGATTCAATTTACTCTTCTATTGACAACATTAGTATCAACGTTGTGGTTCATGTTCGTAGGTAGATTAGATCTATATCGAAAACCCTAAACCACGTAAAATATGCAAACCAAATTAGAGAGCGTCTAACTTGTTTTTGCAGGGTTTGGTGATGTGATATGGCCATAATATGATGATGAATATGTATGAGATGATCATTATTGTATTGTGGCAACCGGCGGGAGCCTTATGGTTGTCTTTAAATTTCATGTTGAGTAGTATTTCAAAGTAGTTGTAATAGTTGCTACATGGAGGACAATCATGAAGACGGCGCCATTGACCTTGACGCTACGCCGATGATGATGGAGATCATGCCCGAAGATGATGGAGATCATGTCCGTGCTTTGGAGATGAAGATCAAAGGCGCAAAGACAAAAGGGCCATATCATATCACATATGAACTGCATGTGATATTAATCCTTTTATGCATCTTATTTTGCTTAGATCGCGACGGTAGCATTATAAGATGATCCCTCACTAAAATCTCAAGATAATAAAGTGTTCATCCTTAGTAGCACCGTTGCCAAGACTTGTCGTTTCGAAGCATCTCGTGATGATCGGGTGTGATAGAATCAACAAGTGCATACAACGGGTGCAAGCCAGCTTTGCACATGCGGATACTAAGGTGGCCTTGACGAGCCTAGCATGTACGGACATGGTCTCGGAACACGTGATACCGAAAGGTAGAGCATGAATCATATGATTGATATGATGAACACTTTGAGTGTTCGCCATTGAAATTACACCTTGTCTCGTGATGATCGGACTATGGTGTGGTGGATTTGGTTCGTGTGATCACTAAGACAATGCGAGGGATATTGTTTTGAGTGGGAGTTCACCTAGATTTTTAATTATATTGAATTAAAATTTGAACTCAATTTGTCATAAACTTAGTCTAAACTATTGCAAATATATGTTGTAGAGATGGCGTCCCCAATCAATTTTAACCAGTTCCTAGAGAAAGAAAAGCTTAAGAGCAACGGTAGCAACTTCACCGATCGGGTTCCGTCATGTGAGGATCTTCCTCTCCGGCGGAAATCTGCAATATGTGCTTGATGCACCGCTAGGTGACCCTCCTGCGAAACTGAAACCGATGAAGTAAAAGGCTGTTTACGAGACTCGGAAAACTCGGTACTCTCAAGTTCCAGTGTGTCATCCTGTGCAGTCTGGAATCCGATCTTCAAAAACGTTTTGAGCACCACGATCCTCATGAGTTGATGAAAGAGTTGAAGACTATTTTCGAGACTCATGCGGCCGTGGAATGCTATGAAGCATCGAAACATTTCTTCAGCTGTATGATGGAAGAAGGAAGCTCCATTAGTGAGCACATGCTCGCCATGACCGGGCATGCGAAGAAACTCAGTGACTTGGGAATAGTGATTCCTAACAGACTGGGGATTAATCGTGTCCTTCAATCACTGCCACCAAGTTACAAGAACTTTGTGATGAACTACAATATGCGAACATGAACAAGGAGTTACCCGAACTCTTTGGCATGCTAAAAGCTGCCGAGATTGAGATCAAGAAAGAGCACCAAGTGTTGATGGTCAACAAGACCACTAGTTTCAAGAAACAGGGCAAGTCTAAGGGAAAATTCAAGAAGGGTGGCAAGAAAGCTGCCACGCCTCCTATGAAACCTAAGAACGGCCCTAAGCCCGATGCTCGAGTGCTATTACTGCAAGGAGAAGGGACACGGGAAGCGTAATTGCTCCAAGTATCTGGCTGATCTGAAGAGCGGCCTTGTCAAGAAGAAGAAAGAAGGTATATCTGATATACATGTTATAGATGTTTATCTAACTGGTTCTCGTTCTAGTACCTGGGTATTTGATACTGGTTCGGTTGCTCATATCTGTAACTCGAAACAGGAACTAAAGAATAAACGAAGACTACCGAAAGATGAAGTGACAATGCGCGTTGGAAATGGATCCAAAGTCGATGTGATCGCTGTCGGCACACTTCCTCTACATCTACCTTCGGGATTAGTTTTAAGCCTAAATAATTGTTATTTTGTACCCGCGTTGAGCATGAACATTATATCCGGATCTTGTTTAATGCAAGACGGTTATTCATTCAAGTCTCGAGAATAATGGTTGTTCTATTTTTATGAATAATATCTTTTATGGTCGAGCACCACAAAAGAATGGCTTATTTCCGTTAGATCTCGATAGTAGTGATACGCATATACATAACATTGATGCTAAGCGAATTAAATTGAATGATAATTCTACTTATATGTGGCACTGTCGTCTTGGTCATATTGGAGTGAAACGCATGAAGAAACTCCATACCGATGGATTACTTGAATCACTTGACTTTGAGTCACTTGATAGATGCGAAGCATGTCTAATGGGAAAAATGACTAAGACTCCATTTTCTCGGTATGATGGAGCGAGCTACTCGACTTATTGGAAATCATACATACCGATGTGTGCGGACCAATGAGTGTAGCATCGCGCGGTGGTTATCGTTATGTTCTAACCTTCACGGATGATCCGAGTAGATATGGGTATATCTATTTCATGAAACATAAATCCGAAACTTTCGAGAAGTTTAAGGAATTTCAAAGTGAAGTAGAAAATCAACGTAACAAGAAGATCAAATTTCTACGATCCGATCGTGGAGGTGAATATCTGAGTTATGAGTTTGGCATGCATTTAAAGAAATGCGGAATACTTTCACAATTGACACCGCCGGGAACACCACAACGAAACGGTGTGTCCGAACGTCGTAATCGAACTCTCTTAGATATGGTTCGTTCTATGATGTCTCTTACTGATTTGCCATTATCATTTTGGAGTTATGCATTAGAGACAGCCGCATTCACTTTAAATAGAGCACCATCAAAATCCGTAGAAACGACACCGTATGAATTATGGTTTAATAAGAAACCTAAGTCGTCGTTCTCGAAAGTTTGGGGTTGCGAAGCCTATGTAAAGAAGTTACAACCGGACAAGCTAGAACCCAAAGCGGAGAAATGCGTCTTCATAGGATACCCTAAGGAAACTATAGGGTATACTTTCTATCACAAATCCGAAGGCAAAATATTTGTTGCTAAGAACGGAACCTTTCTTGAGAAAGAATTTCTCACTAAAGAAGTGACTGGAAGAAAAGTAGAACTCGATGAGATTGATGAATCTATACTCGTTGATCAGAGTAGCGCAATACCGGAAGTTGTACCTGTACCGCCTACACCGGCAACGAGAGGAAGCTAATGATAATGATCATGAAACTTCGAACGAGGAAACTACCGAACCTCGCAGATCGACAAGGGAACGTGCCACTCCCGATTGGTATGATCCTTGTCTAAATGTCATGATTGTGGATAACAATGATGAGGACCCTGCGACGTATGAAGAAGCGATGATGAGCCCAGATTCCAACAAATGGCAAGAAGCCATGAAATCCGAAATGGGATCCATGTATGATAACAAAGTATGGACTTTGGTAGACTTACCTGATAGCCGAAAGGCTTTCGAGAATAAATGGATCTTCAAGAGAAAAACAGATGCCGATGGTAATATTACTGTCTATAAAGCTCGACTTGTCGCAAAGGGTTTCCGACAAATTCAAGGAGTTGACTACGATGAGACTTTCTCACTCGTAGCGAAGCTAAAATCTATGAGGATTTTGTTAGCAATAGCTGCATTTTTCGATTATGAGATTTGGCGGATGGATGTCAAAACGACGTTCCTTAATGGAGACATTGAGGAAGAGTTGTATATGGTACAACCCAAAGGTTTTGTCGATCCTAAAAATGCCGACAAAGTATGCAAACTTCAGCGTTCAATCTATGGACCGAAGCAAGCATCAAGAAGTTGGAACCGACGCTTTGATAAGGTGATCAAAGACTTCGGGTTTATACAAGTGTCATGGAGAGGCCCGTATTTACAAGAAAGTGAGTGGGAGCTCTCGTAGCATTCCCGATATTATATGTAGATGACATATTATTAATTGGGAATGATATAGAACTATTAAGCGAGTGTAAAAGGTTATTTGAATAATAGTTTTTCAATGAAAGACCTTGGTGAAGCATCGTATATATTAGGCATCAAGATTTATAGAGATAGATCAAGACGTCTAATAGGGCTATCACAGAGTACATATCCGGACAAGATTCTAAAGAAGTTTAGAATGGACGAAATTAAGAAAGGGTTCTTACCTATGTTACCGAGCAAGGTCTTGAGTAAGACTCAAGGACCGGCTACTGACAGAAGAAAGAGAAAGGATGAGTAATATCCCCTATGCCTCGGCAAGTAGGATCTATCATGTATGCCATGCTATGTACTAGACCGGATATAGCACATGCCGTTAGTTTGACTAGTAGATATCAAAGTGATCCGGGAATGGAACACCGGACAGCGGTCAAGAATATCCCGAAGTACTTGAAAAGAACTAAGGATATGTTTCTTTGTTATGGAGGTGACCAAGAGCTCGTTGTAAATGGTTACACCGATGCAAGTTGGAACACCGATCCCGATGACTCTAAGTCACAATCCGGGTACGTGTTTATATTGAATGGTGCTCGCAGAAGCTGGGCAAGCTCGAAGCGAGTGCACGGTGGCGAAGTCTTCAACGGAATCGAGTACATAGCGGCTTCGCAGGCTTCATCGAAGGGTATGGATGAAGAGGTTCATTGTAGAGCTCGGTGTGGTTCCTAATGCATTGGACCCATTAATCATTTATCGTGATAACATGGGTGCCATCGCCAATGCACAAGAGCCAAGGTCACACAAGAGGCTGAAGCATATCAAGCTGCGTTACCACTCGATTCGCGAGTACATCGAAGATGGAGAAGTAAAGATTTGCAAAATACACACTGATCTGAATGTAGCAGATCCGTTGACTAAAGCTCTCCCTAGGGCAAAGCATGACCAACACCAGAATGCCATGGGTGTTACGTATATTACAATGTAATCTAGATTATTGACTCTAGTGCAAGTGGGAGACTGAAGGAGATATGCCCTAGAGGCAATAATAAAAGTGGTTATTATTTATATCTCTATGTTTATGATAAATGTTTATATGTCATGCTATAATTGTATTAACCGAAACATTAGTACATGTGTGATATATAGACAACAAGAAGTCCCTAGTATGCCTCTTAAACTAGCTTGTTGATTAATGAATGATTAGTTTCATAATCATGAACATTGGATGTTATTAATAACAAGGTTATGTCATTATATGAATGATGTAATGGACACACCCAATTAAGCGTAGCATAAGATCTCGTCATTAAGTTATTTGCTATAAGCTTTCGATACATAGTTACCTAGTCCTTATGACCATGAGATCATGTAAATCACTTATACCGTAAAGGTACTTTGATTACACCAAACACCACCGCGTAAATGGGTGGCTATAAAGATGGGATTAAGTATCCTGAAAGTATGAGTTGAGGCATATGGATCAACAAGTGGGATTTGTCCATCCCGATGACGGGTAGATATACTCGGGCCCTCTCGGTGGAATGTCGTCTAATGTCTTGCAAGCATATGAATGAGTTCATAAGAGACCACATACCACGGTACGAGTAAAGAGTACTTGTCGAGAAACGAGGTTGAACAAGGTATGGAGTGATACCGAAGATCAAACCTCGGACAAGTAAAATATCGCGTGACAAAAGGAATTGGTATCGTATGTGAATGGTTCATTCGATCACTAAAGTCATCGTTGAATATGTGGGAGCCAGTATGGATCTCCCGGATCCCGCTATTGGTTATTGGTCGGAGTGAGTACTCAAACCATGTCCGCATAGTTCACGAACCGTAGGGTGACACACTTAAAGTTGGATGTTGAAATGGTGGTACTTGAATATGGAATGGAGTTCGAATATTTGTTCGGAGTCCCGGATAAGATCCCGGACATCACGAGGAGTTCCGGAATGGTCCGGAGAAAAAGATTCATATATAGGATGTCATTTTATGTGAATTAAAATGTCGCGGAAGGTTCTAGAAGGTTCTAGAAAAGTCCGGAAGAAACCACCAAGGAAGGTGGGGTCCACATGGGACTCCACCTCCATGGCCGGCCAACCCTAGTGGGGGAGGAGTCCCAAGTGGACTCCCCTTAGGGGCCGGCCACCCCCCCCATATGGGAGGTGGAACTCCCACCTTGGTGGGAGTCCTAGCTTGGCTAGGTTTCCCCCCTCCTATGGAAGGTTTTTGGTTCGGGTCTTATTCAAAGACTTGGACACCACCTCTTGGGGTTCCACCTATATAATGAGGGGCCAAGGGGAGGGGGCCGGCCACCCAAGAACCACCAAGGTGGCCGCACCCCATAGTGGCCGGCGCCCCCCTCTCCCCAAACCCTAGCCGCCCCGCTCCTCCACTTCCCGCATGCTTAGCGAAGCTCCGCCGGACTTCTCCACCACCACCGACACCACGCCGTCGTGCTGTCGGATTCAAGAGGAGCTACTACTTCCGCTGCCCGCTGGAACGGGGAGGTGGACGTCGTCTTCATCAACAATCGAACGTGTGACCGAGTACGGAGGTGCTGCCCGTTCGTGGCGCCGTAACCGATCGTGATCAAGATCTTCTACGCGCTTTTGCAAGCGGCAAGTGAACGTCTACCGCAGCAACAAGAGCCTCATCTTGTAGGCTTTGGAATCTCTTCAAGGGTAAGACTCGATACCCCCTCGTTGCTACCGTCTTCTAGATTGCATCTTGGCTTGGATTGCGTGTTCGCGGTAGGAAAATTTTTGTTTTCTATGCAACGTTATCCTACACGTAACATGTGTCGGAAGTTGACACGGCAGCAGTGGTACAACCAGAGGATCACGTGCATCGGCCACTTCTATGCTGAGCAGGGCGTAAGGTACACAAAGCCTGAGATTGTGCAGGGACTCGCCCCGGCTATGACGATAGAGGACTTCATGTTGGTAAGTAATTGTCAATGCGATTCTATGTACTGCGGCTAACTTGCAACTATATTGTTTGTTCTTCAAATGAGTTTTGATTTTGCAGGTTGTACCACATTGGGCTGATAATAATAAGAGGGCCGCCTTCATGGAGTTGGTCAAGAATTGGGTCGGCGAAAACCCCGATTTCAAGGCCGTGAGCGACCAGAACAAGGCCAACCGTGGGCATCAGGGAACACACAGTGCGGGGAGCAGCAGCACCGATCGCTATCGGGACCGTCTCGGTACATATAAAAATGGAACAAGCTGCATTTTTTTGATTTTCGATGATATGCATAACATTTGTTTTGTGATGCAGGGGAAGAAGCTCGGGAGGGAAGTTGGTCAGATGGAAGCGTGGACGCACATGAAGCTGGTGACGCCCGGTCCGAATGAGCCTCGGCCCGCGCCTGAGATGTACTACGGCAAGGCCAAAGAGAGCAAGGAAAAATACTGCGAGGAGTACGCCAAGCTCCATCCAGAGGTGGAGGACCCTATGACCGAGCCGGTCGACGAGGTGGCGATGATGTCGGCGGGGTCCGGCCAGCCGCATGGACGTCCCGCCCGCCTTGCTCGGGAGTTTCAAGCCTCGGAGGAACTTCACGCAGATCAAGGCTACCCTCCCCTCCGGCAGCTACGCTACCTCCTCGGACTACATGCCGTTCTCGGGTAGAGGTAGATGTAAGTCATCCACACTTTCATCCTCTGTTTTGACTCTTGTTCCTGAATGGCTATGTTGATGAGATGCATTATTTCTGAAATTGTAGACTCAGCTCGAGGAGGCCTATGCAGTAGCTTACGAGGAGTATCTCGAGAAGATTAAGGAGTATGACCTTGTGAAAGATGCCTATGTCCAGTGGACGAGCAACCAGATGGCGGTAAGTTTCAATCTCTATGGTTGCAAAACATCATAAGTCCCCATGTTTGAATCCGAGCTATCTCTCCCGTTTCTTGCGGAGTTTCACTCGGTTCATGATGACCGGAGTGCGAGAGGAACCACTCCCGAGCCACCTCATCCGGGGCCGACGCCAGTGTTCCCGTCCAAGGAGGAGTTCTATTGCATGTACAAACGTCAGCGTCAGTTGACCCCGGTAAGTTGCTAACTTGGCTAAGTTGCTAACTTGGTGTGACATGGCTAAGTTGCTAACTCCCTCCAACATGTAGGGATTGGGAGAATCCGGGAACGACGCTCCTGATGGTACGCCGATGCACCCCGGTCGCTGTTCTCCTGGTGCTTCTGCCGAACCTCAGCATGGTTCTGCTTCCGGTGGCTCTCGTCGTGGTTCTACCTCCCCGAGCACCGTCGAAAAATTGCGGCCTCACTTCACCCACTCGGAGCTAGATCGTCTCTAGGGTGGTGCACCACCATAGTTTCTACATTGTACTAGCTACATGACACATGCTATATGTGTAGACTGATCTATGTAGGATGACTATATGTACCGTATTGCTTGTGTGCTATATTTGTACTAAATTTGGGATTTGGTGCCATATTTGTGCTATATCTGTGATGTGAGCTATATGTGTGCAATTCATATATGATACTACTATTTTATATGCAATTGCTGTGCAAATGGAGCAAAATCAGGAAAATAAAAAAAAACTGGGCAGCAGCTGTGCCGACGGTGTCACCGTCGGCACAGGCCCATAGCTGTGCCAAATGGCAGGGTCTGTGCCGACGGTGACTCCGTCGGCACAGATCGGCCGCTTCGCGCGTTTTTTCCAGTTTGAATCGTCACGGTTTCCCGCCGGTTCTGGGAAAAAAAGAAGTGAAACTGTGCCGACGGTGTAACCGTCGGCACAGGTGGCGACGTTGACGGCAGCCGGCGTGACGGCAAGGTGGTGTGCCGACGATGGAGCGGCCGACGGCCACCGTCCAGCCGTCGGCGTACTCCTGTGCCGACGGTGCCCTGCTACGCCGACGGTGCCTGCGCGGACCCCGACGCCAACTGTGCCGACGACAAGACGCCGACGGTCACCGTCGGCAGAGCCTATGCCGACGGTGAAGTACACTGTGCCGATGGTGCGGGGCCGTCGGCCCAGAAGGTTGTTCCCGTAGTGCCCCTAACCATGTTTTACACCACTTATTAACGCAGACCGACGCACATGAACGACTTTGAATGCACCCAGCAGAGTCTTGATTTCCTCGACCAGCGGACCATGCGAAGAACGATCCAGTTCCAGGTCTCCAAGCTTTACCTGAGCTCCCATACAGATCAGTTTCGAAATTCCCATCTCCAGTGCGAGTTGCACAGCCCTCCTGCAGGCTAGAAGTTCCACACGCTCGGCGTCCGCGGCAGCGGGGAAAAACTGGCCAGCTCCTGCCACGAACTCGCCATGATGGTTTCTGATCACCACCCCACCGCCATCGGCAGTAGCTCCAACCGGAAGAGCTCCGTCCACATTTGCCTTGTGCCACCCGAATTCTGGAGATTGCCACTGCACTTTTGTCTGCACTGGAGAACCTTCCGTAGCAGAAGCCACATCCTTCAGCGCCCTCCATTCCTCCACTAAAAACATAGTTCTCCTTGCAGTGCTTTTATAATCTTCAATGCTTGTCTGATCCCTTGCCTCATTCCGAGCCAACCACGCCTGATACATGGCCATCATGCCAATGCACAGCTCCTCCTCGCCAACCCTGCCCAACCATTCCAGCAGCCAACACTGGAGCTTACTATGCGACCGTATTGAGTCCCGGGGATGCTCCAGAGAGAAGCCAGTGCATTCCCTCAGCACCTCACGCATACGCTGAACATGTGGACCTCCCCAACATCTGTTATGAAATTTAGGTTATGAAATTGTAGAACGTTCACACTAACTATGGACATTGCTTTGAAAATTTCTGAGGCAGCGACGACCCTGACAATGGATGCATTCCATCGTCCCGGAGCTGCGTATCATTTTCCTAATTGATAACACATACAGTTTTATTGTTTCCAAGTGCATCGTCTGGAATCATGCACTTAGTTCCATGATTTTCCAGGCATTTTATTGTGCATACATTCTAGAAAAAATATGCCGCAGCAATCATCAGTAGTTCTGAATAACGCTGCACATCCCACAGAAATCGTTCTGAATCACGCCGCATATCCCACAGAAAACACCGCATATCCCACAGAAATCGTTCTGAATCGATAGAGAATCGATCCAGAAATCAGTCTGCATCGGGATGGGTATAAGGCGATCACATAGACAAGTTATGTAGCACACGAACTACGCATTCAAGTTGCACAAAGTGGCTTTTCTAAGCATTATAAGCACTACTACATTTTAGATAACCGACCAAATTTACTGATGCAACTAACAAGACGACATTATATCACGAAACTAGTACTTCAGACACGATGAACTTCCGCGCAGCTACTCCTGCTGCATGTGCTCCCCCGGCCCACCAGACCCGCCCTCTCCGCCAAGCCCGCCAGGCCCTCCGAGGACGCCCATCCCTCCGACTTCACCGAGTGCGCCGTCACCGGCGGAGCCGCCGCCGCCGGATCCTCCAGAACCGCCGGGGCCGCTCAAGCCTCCATCTCCACCGCGTCCGCCGTACCCGCCGATTAAGCCGTCCCCTCCTTCTCCGCCTTCTCCGCCAGGTGCGAGGAAGCCGCCTGTCCCGCCGACGCCGCCGGCGCCTCCGAGGAGGTGGCCTTTCCCACCTTTACCGCCTTCCCCGCCGGGCGCCAAGAAGCCGCCTCTCCCGCCTTTACCACCTTTCCCTCCGAGGCGGCGGCCTTTCCCACCTTTACCACCTTTTCCTCCGGGCGCGAGGAAGCCGCCGTCGCCGCCGCGGCCACCGGCACCGCCGCGGCGGCCTTTCCCACCTTTACCACCTTTTCCTCCGGGCGCGAGGAAGCCGCCGTCGCCGCCGCGGCCACCGGCACCGCCGCGTCGGCCCCCCCTCCCTCCTTTTCCTCCTTCCCCGCCGGGCACAGAGAAGGAGCCCCTCCCTCCGTCGCCTCCGGCGCCACCGCGGACTGATCCGTACCCGCCTGACCCTCCTTTCCCGGCGCGTCCGCCGACGGGGGCGTCGCCGCCGCGGCCGCCGCGGCCGCCGATCCCTCCCCGGGCGTTACCGCCTGGTTCGCCGGCGCAGGCAGGCGGCAGCTTAACGAAGTCTCGATCGAGGATGTTGTTGCCAGCCATGGATGCTGCCGATGGAGGTGGTAGGAGAAGTTTGACGGCGAAGGCGCAAGTCGGGTGACGAGAGATATATTGCGTTGTTGTCGGAGGCAAACTCTTGGGATAGCCCTTTTATATGGGCATGCAGCGCTAGGGTTCGATCGGAACCCGACGGTTCTTCCCATCGGACCAGGCTAAGATCGAACAGATGATGGCCGTACGATGCTGAAGCCGTCCCCATAATGAACCAATCCCGAGCGTGACTGCCTCCGTAAATGGTAGGCCAGATTGCATGCTTCCCTGAAATCAGGCGGATCTCAATAATTTTGTTTCCTCCTAAATGTTTCCACAAATGATACCAGATTTTTAGGCGACTAATAAATCTGATAAACCATGTTTCCAAGCAGCTCAATCTGTTTCCTTATTTTGTTCCTTACGGGGGCAGTTGTGTTCGTTCCTACGCGAATCACCACGCGTCCGCAATTTCCACCTCCAAATCCACCACAGATCTGGTCTGGCGTCACCTCCGGCGACCGGAGATCGTTTGTGCAAGTGCTTCAGTCTCCGCCGCCGATGGATCGTCGCTTTGGGGGTCCGAGGCGCTACTCTCCGAGGAGATCCCCACCAAGAAACTACTTCGCCAATCGTCCTCGACCTGGTTCGGAGGCTGATCGACGGGATGAACAGCGTCGCTGGGAAGATGAAAGGCGTCGTGAAGCAGATCGGCGTTTCGAGGAAGAGCGTCGTCGTGAAGAAGACAGAAGGCTCGCAGATCAGGAGAGGCTTCGGGAGGAGGAGCGCCGCCGTATTGAAGAGCGTCGGCGCCTTGATGAGGAACGCCGTCGAGAGGCCTCTCGCATCTCCGAGCGGGTGGCTCGCGAGCGGGCGCTGGCGGACAAACGCCGTCAGGAAGAGGAGGCTCGCACGCGGGACCGCTGGGCGCATAGATCCGAGATGCTTCCTGGAGCTTCTTCACACCTGGAGGATCTGAACAGATCTATCGATGTAAGTCAGAATACCTCTTCTTCCATTCCGATTCCAGTAGCAGCTGCAGGGTCTGATAGGGCTGAGATTGGTCAGAGTCAACAACAGTCTGGATCTAGTTTGCACATCTCTCCAGTAGCTCCTGTTTTGCATGAACCGGTGGGGTCCTCTGTACCTCCACCTGCATCTACTGTGCTTATCACTGGTTCGAAAGCGGCTGATAATAGGTTCAAACAGTTTAAGGGTTCTTGTATCAATTGCTGTGGTGAACATCATATAGAGGTGTGCCAGACTAGAGAGCCCTGGGAATACAAGGCTCCTTTCTTTGGCAGTGAAGAATTTGGTTCTGGTTTTTATTCGATTCCAGTTCCTGAAATAGAGGCTCAACCTGTTGAACAATTGAACTATGCTCATATCACAGTTGAGAAAGGGGAAGTTAACTGCAGAAATATTGAGCATGAATTTAATGTCTGGGCAGAATCTATGAAGATTAACTGGAGGTTTTTTGCCAAGGAAGTATCTCCTACTGAGTTTAGGACTAGATTCCCTTCTGCAAAAGCTATTGAAGAGCTAGCTCATTTTGGTAAACTCTTCATGAAAACTGTTCCTGGTGCCATTATCTCTCTGGAAAAATGGGCTGGTGACATCCAGCCAATCTCTATGATGGAGGAAGCTTGGTTCAGAATCAAAGGTATTCCCATGAATTTCAGGAACAGATCCACAGTGTTCTATGCTGCCAGTCTTGTGGGAAAGCCTCTGGCCCTTGATAAAAATTTCCTGAGGAACTTTTCCTATGTGAGAGTCAAGATTGGAAGCCAGGATTTGTCCTTGGTTCCAAATACTCGCATAGGTGAGATCAAAGGTGGTTTCTATGAATTTCAATACACCAGGGAATTGTGTGAGCCAGTTCCTAACCCTGGTACTAGAATTCTGGTTGCTGACACTAATCAAGGAGGAATGGGTGATGATGGTACTCCAAAACGGCAGAGGACTGGGAGGAATGATTCTGATGCAGGTTCTCGGTCTGCCCCACCTATGATCAATAACAATTCTGACAGGAACATTGGTTCAAATAGACAGACTGTTGCTGCAGTATATGTGGCTTCTGGCAGGGATAATGGCAAGAGGAAATTATTTGAGATGGACTCCCTGGATGTTTCAGAGAAAAATATGGATGATGGAACATCTAGTTCCCTCCCATTTCCTTGTAGGAAAAATACTACTGAAGCCTTATCTGATGTTCATAAATCTGTAGTTGATGCTTTTGCTCCATCTGTTTTATCTCCTGGTCAAGTCTCATCAAGTGCATCTGCTTCTCCTTCTTATGCAAAATTTCTTCGCACTCTAACAAAGTCTGGCAGTGACAAATCCTTCATGTTCCAGAAGAAGTATAGGGAGGAATTGGGTTCCATCTTGGAAGATGTTAATGAGGAGGATATTTCTGAAGAACAAGTAGATTATGATACCACTGATTCTGAGGGTGCTGCAACTTCTGAGAGGTACATTATTCCTGGGACAGGTGTTATGGCTTTAGCTGCTCCATCAAGACAAGAAAGGGCTGCTGTGGAGTTGCCTGCTGATGGTTCTCAACCTGATAATGGAGGCACTCAAGAAGATCCTCTCTCACAAGTTGACAACCCTACTGATATGGAGACTGCTGCTGACATTCATATTAATGAGAATTTGCATCAAGCAGGTGGTGGCCCACAAACTATCAGGATGAGCGCCAGGATCATCTCTCAAGATTCTCATACTACAAGAATTCCAGAGAGGGCAAGCAGATCTGCAGCTGCAAGAGATGTTACAGGTACTAACCTTACTTTTCATAATTCCTTTGCTTTACTTGATGATGATGATATTCATAATAGAGCCCTTGAAATGGGGGTCAACCCTGAAACTTTCACCCTGGAAAAAATCAATTACCTGAAAGATCTGGAACAAGCTAGGCATGCTATAGATAAAGTTCAAAATGCACAGGAAACTGAAGTGGATTCAGATTCAGATAGAGTCCTGCTTTTGGGTTTTGAGAGAGATCAAGATCTGGCAGAGGAAGATGATTTTACTCCTGTTGTTTCTAGAAGAAGCAGGAAAAAGAGGAGGAGTGCTGGTAAAGATAGAAGATGGAAAGGAACACCAGCAAAATCAGGTGGTTCCTTTGAAGGGGCACAATCAAAATCATGTGCTGCCTTGGTGAAGGTTAACAATGTTCACCCTTTGAGTGTCATTGTTACTGGAACCAGATGTAGGAAAAAAAATCCAAAGTATTTATGATAGGAGCCACTTTTAACTGCAGAGGTGTGGGTAAGAAAGGCATGAGCAAGTTTCTGTCAGATTTTATCAGTGAGCACAATGTGGATTTCTTGGGTTTGCAAGAGACAATCAAAACAAATTACTCCCCTACCTTTTTCAAGAATATTGATCCCCAGGGACTGTTTGATTGGAAGTGGATTAGTTCCACTGGTAGAAGTGGTGGAATTCTGGGTGGTTTTAGGCTGTCCAGATTTTCTATTACTGATATTGTTGTTGGTAAATTCTTTATCAAAGTTACCATGCTGGATTTGCAACTGATGTCTACGGGAGCTTCTATTCTTGTAGACAGTGTTGGGCCTCCAAGAGCAGAGGTTTGTAGAACAGCAGCAAGTTTCCCTTAAGTGGATCACCCAAGGTTTATCGATCTCAGGGAGGAAGAGGTCAAAGATATCCCTCTCATGCAACCCCGCAACCACAAAGCAAGAAGTCTCTTGTGTCCCCAACACACCTAATAGGTGCACTAGTTCGGCGAAGAGATAGTGAAATACGAGGTGGTATGAATAAGTAGTAGCAACGGCACCAGAAAAGTGCTTTGCCCGGGACGAGTAAACAAGCAGTAGTAACGCAGCAGTAGTAACGCAAAGAAACAAGTAAACAAGCAGCGATAGCGATATTTAGGAACAAGGCCTAGGGATTACACTTTCACTAGTGGACACTCTCAACATTGATCACATAACAGAATAGATAAATGCATACTCTACACTCTTGTTGGATGATGAACACATTGCGTAGGATTACACGAACCCTCAATGCCGGAGTTAACAAGCTCCACAATAATGCTCATATTTTAGTAACCTTTAGTGTAAGATAGATCAAAAGACTAAACCAAGTACTAGCATAGCATGCACACTCGTCACCTTCATGCATATGTAGGAGGAATAGATCACATCAATATTATCATAGCAATAGTTAACTTCGCAATCTACAAGAGATCATGATCATAGCATAAACCAAGTACTAACACGGTGCACACACTCGTCACCTTTGCACACGTGCGGGAGGAATAAAACTACTTTAATAACATTGCTAGAGTAGCACATAGATAAATTGTGATACAAACACATTGCAATCATAAAGAGATATAAATAAGCACCTCACTATGCCATTCAACAGTGAATAAGTATTCCGTGAAATATAGCCTAAGAGACCCACACGGTGCACACACTGTCACCTTTACACACGTGGGACAAGGAGTCTCCGGAGATCACATAGGTAAAACTCACTTGACTAGCATAATGACATCTAGATTACAAGCATCATCATATGAATCTCAATCATGTAAGGCAGCTCATGAGATTATTGTATTGAAGCACATAGGAGAGAGATGAACCACATAGCTACCGGTACAGCCCCGAGCCTCGATGGAGAACTACTCCCTCCTCATGGGAGCAGCAGCGGTGATGAAGATGGCGGTGGAGATGGCAGCGGTGTCGATGGAGAAGCCTTCCAGGGGCACTTCCCCGCTCCGGCGGGGTGCCGAACGGAGACTCCCTGTCCCCCGGATCTTGGCTTCGCGATGGCGGCGGCTGCGGAAGGTTTTCCGTATCGTGGTTTTTCGCCTCGGGGTTTTCGCGACGGAGGCTTTATATAGGCGAAGAGGCGGCGCGAGGAGGGTCGAAGGGGTGGCCACACCATATGGCGGCGCGGCCGGGGCCCGGGCCGCGCCGGCCTATGGTATGGGGGCCCGGTGCCCCCTCCGGTCCTTCCCGGTGTTCCGGATGCTTCCGGTGAAAATAGGAACTCGGGTCTTCGTTTCGTCCAATTCCGAGAATATTTCGTTACTAGGATTTCTGAAACCAAAAATAGCAGAAAACAGGAACTGGCACTTCGGCATCTTGTTAATAGGTTAGTTCCCGGAAATGCACAAATATGACATAAAGTGTGCATAAAACATGTAGGTATCATCAATAATATGGCATAGAACATAAGAAATTATCGATACATCGGAGACGTATCAAGCATCCCCAAGCTTAGTTCTCGCTCATCCCGAGCGAGGTAAAACGATAACAAAGATAATTTACTGAAGTGACATGCCATCATAAACTTGATCATATTGTAAACATATGTAATGAATGCAGCGATCAAAACAATGGTAATGACATGAGTAAACAACTGAATCATAAAGCAATGACTTTTCATGAATAGCACTTTCAAGACAGGCATCAATAAGTCTTGCATAAGAGTTAACTCATAAAGCAATAATTTATAGTAAAGATATTGAAGCAACACAATGGAAGATAAAGTTTCAGCAATTGCTTTCAACTTGTAACATGTATATCTCAATGATAGTTTGTCAACATAGAGTAATATAACAAGTGCAATATGCAAGTATGTAGGAATCAATGCACAGTTCACACAAGTGTTTGCTTCTTGAGGTGGAGAGAGATAGGTGAACCGACTCAACATAAAAAGTAAAAGAAAGGTCCTTCAAAGAGGAAAAGCATCGATTGCTATATTTGTGCTAGAGCTTTGGTTTTTGAAAACATAAAGAGAGCATAAAAGTAAAGTTTTGAGAGGTGTTTGTTGTTGTCAACGAATGGTAGTGGGCACTCTAACTACCTCATCAACCGGACTTTCAAGAGCGGCTCCCATGAAGGACGTTATCTCTACCAAGCAAGGTAGATCATCCCTCTTCTCTTTTGTTTACACATGTACTTTAGTTTAGTTTTTCTTTATTTATGGATGACACTCCTCCCAACCTTTTGCTTACACAAGCCATGGCTAACCGAATCCTCGGGTGCCTTCCAACAATCACATA